>NC_045958.1:130115498-130192998 GCF_010909765.2 Amblyraja radiata
AAGGGGAGGAGTTGTACGTTGATAGCCACTTGGCAGAATGATCTGCTGTCGCGTTCTGTTCTGCATCTTGTTGGACCCAGTCTGATGCTGAAGGTACTCCTCAGGTTAACCAATATGTTGTGGAGGGGGTGAGCTGTATTGTCCAGGATACTCCGCAGTTCGAAGAGCATCCTCCCCTCCAAGACCACATCAAATGAATCCAACTCCCCCCCCCCCCCCTTTTTGATCCTTTTTCCAACTTTCTGCCGATCAAACACTCCACCCTTCACCCGCATCAACTCATCACTTGTCAGGTTTTTTCTTGCCACCGACTCCCTTTACTCTTTATCCCATCTATTATAAACAGTCTGAAGAAGTGTCACGACCTGAAACGTCACTAATCCATGTCTTTCAGAAACGTGCCTGACCGACTGATTACTGAACCACTTTATGGCGATTCATTATAGAAGACATACCCTTTCTAACTACCGTGATTGGGATTTTTTTTTGTGACGGAACATAGCAATTGCTTGCACCATGATTTTAAAAATCGACTTTAGTGGAATAATACAGTCTTGAAAAGTTGAATTATTTTAGCATGAAGAAAAATATCCCACAGTTTCTCAGGAAGCGGTACCAGTAGTATTTAATTCATTAAAGCTGTGGGCAGTATTTGTGTGGGTGGCACATTATTTTGAGATGCAGTAACAGATATTTGAATGGGCGAAAATTTGACAGATCCCGTTTCATGCTCAGAGTAATTATTTGGGACAGTGAAGATGCGATATAAACGAAGGCATATTTCCAAATAGGCCACACCTAAAGAGAGATTTGGGAATACAGGTGGATAATTGATTGAAATGGTGGAGCAGTTTGGGAACTCGGAATTTCTGAAAAGTGATATAGCCTAAAAGAACTAGGAAGGTATCCTGTCCCTAAATACATGTTTCGATCATAATTAATAGCATCGAGTTCATTTTGGGCGTGACATTTCCGATAAGATGGCATGGTTTGGGGATGTTAAAAAAAAGACTTTGCCTAAATTATTCAAAGGATGAAGGGAATATTTTATCTGCATAGAATTTAAAAAGCGGGTTCAGGTTTTCGTTTTCGATGGTTGCATGATCAGATACAGTTTTGCAAAATCACGATATGTATGGGAAGCATAGACGGGATAACGTGCAGCCATTGTCGAGTGGGTCAAGATTTAAATAATACAAAATGAAAGCGATTGTCTACCGAACAAACCGAAAACGCGGCATTATGTGTACAGTAATTAAGTATTGTTAGGAATTAAGTATCAATGGAAGTATCAAGTACCGACTGCAGACGCTCTCACAAAGTAAGCAAATTCAAACGCCCTTCCATGCCCAGTCCGGGTCATATCTCCATCATTGTTGGGCTGGAGCTGGTGTGGCTTCGCGTATCTGTCTGCGGGCTTCCCGTCGGCAGTAGAAATATACATTGATTGGATGGGCGCAACTCAATGTTACCAGTGCGATGTTTAACTGTGTTGTAATGGGAACGGAGACGTGGAGAGAGATTCGTTTTTGAGAAGCGACTGCCCCGATGCAACAACGAATAATTCGAGTGCTCAGAAAGATAGTTAGTGGGACAATCTGCTCCGTGCAGACAATTACAATAACTCCCTACCCACCCCATTCCCCGTCCCATTCGCACGTCAGCACACGACTCGTTATCTCAATTCATTTCCTACAAAGACTCCGTCACCATCAGGCAGCGCCACACAGTCTCTGGGCAAACGTTTCCCGGCTTCACGCTGTTTCTACATCCAACAGCCATGAACCTGTGGCTTTTAGACCACCAATCCTCATCTCGTTCCACCTCATTTGCTCCCTATTTTCTTTTGATCTTTCACTCCGTTCGTCACCTCTGCCTCATCTCCCCGGAAGCGTCTGTATTTAAGGGCAAGCATCGCTCCTCCTGTATCCCCGCTGCAGCCCGCCCAGCTATTTGCTCTACGTTCCTCTTCCAAGCATTATCGTCCACCCTAAAGTACCGTGCCTGCAATTGGATATAATGCCCGAGCAATAACTGTTCCTGCTGTGTCTGTTGTTTGTGGAATACTTTGGCGGTATCTCCGTAGGTTTCACAGAAACCTCAGCAATTTGATACTTACGTACAATGGGTTTCCGTGCAAGGGTCCATTGACGAGGATAAAGCAGGGATACTGGAGCAGAGAGACCACGGCTGCCAGAGCCATCGTTATCCCCAAGGATTTCCCAAAGTGACACAGAGGGAACCTACAAAAGTAGAAGTTTAATGCAAAGCATTGAATCGGCCGACCAATGGAGGTAACGGATACAGGCTGGTATTCATAGAAACATAGAAAATAGGTGCAGGAGTAGGCCATTCGGCCCTTCGAGCCTGCACCGCCATTCAATATGATCATGGCTGATCATCCAACTCAGTATCCCGTACCTGCCTTCTCTCCATACCCTCCTGATCCCTTTTATCCACGAGGGCCACATCTAACTCCCTCTTAAATATATTCATGATCCAGAGGAGCCTAGTCCCAATCTCACATATTGATTGCTTCCGAGAATTACCTCCATTATTCGTTTATTGGACCAAGCCAAGGGAACACTCTCTCCCACACCTGGGATTGCCCATTCCCCGCCCAGCCCTCAGCCGGTTTCATTTCACCGTCTACTGAAGGAAGATTCGGCATCTTACAGGTCGCCAAAATCCAGATCTAATGCTTCGGGCTATTGCTACTAAACCCTGAACCATCCCTCATGTGACGAGTTCACTTACGAAATGACGATGAACCTATGGAGTCTGCCGTACAGGAAGGCGCGGTTGGCCGTTTGCAGGATGAAGGTCAGGTGCTGTGAAGGCGACAGATAACATGACGGTAATGGCGAGAGACAGCACCGCCGATTGCATGTCCGCCAGCCTCTCAGAGGAGGCCGAGCCTGGGGGGAAAGAGAAACGTCGTTAACGATCCGCGCTCCCCACCTGTATCACTATATCCTACCCGATCCAGAGAGTTTACCCCTGAGGGTGGAGGGGTTGACTTCCCCGGTGGAGAACGAAGGGCTTGGAACAAAATGGACAGAGAGGGGGTGACTGTGCGTAAATGAGGGTTGGTGAGAAACTATTGTTGTAAAATGATAGGCTCACAAATGCCCGAAGTGACAGAGACCGTTTAATAATCAGCTGCTACATAATGCGCCGTTTGGCCTGAGAGTCCGGGAGAAGAAATGTTAGAGTGGGTCATGCGCGGAGTGAGGGTGCGAAATAAAATACTGTTGTAAAAGTGCAGGCACCGTAGGGGGGGGGGGGGGGGGGGGACATGGCTGCAGAGAGGGCCATTCCTCATCAGAATGCCAAGTATCAGATTCAGCACTCAGTCCATTGTCTTACTGCGCCGTAACAGGCCGTTCGGACCAACTTGCCCAGATCGACTAACATGTCCATTCTACACTCGTCCCACCTGTCTGCGCTTGGCCCATATCTCTATAAACCTGCCTATCTATGTACCCGTCTAAATATTTCTTAAAACGATGCGATAGGAACAAATATTTATTGTCATGTGTGAACTAAGCACAGTGGAATTCTTTGCTTGCATACATAATCTATACAAATAGCAGCCACCTAAGGCGCTGACAAACTGACAAAGCACGTACCCTGCAACTTCCTCGTCCGGCAGCTCGTACCACACACCCATCAACTTTTGTGGGAAACTGTTACCCCCTCAGGTTTCTATTAAATCTTTCGTTCCACAATGTAAACTTGTGCCTCTGTTCCCCGTTTCCCCTCCTTTGGGAAATAAATCTTGCGTCTTCCGAATCTATTCCTCGCGTGATTTTGTACCCCTCTATAAGATCTCCCTCGTCCTCATGCGCACCAAGGAACAGAGCCCAGACCCAGTGCCCCAGCGCCCAGACCCTCGAGTCCTATTAACATCGCGAATCTTATTTGCACCCTTTCCGCTTTGACATCTTTCATATAACATGGGGCCTCAACACTGAAGACAATGTTGCCGATGCGGCCTCAACAACGTCTTCTAAAACTGCAACATGACCTCCCAACTTACTCTGACTGAAAAAGGCAATGTGCCAAAAGCCTTTTTGACTACTCCATCTACTCATGATGCCACTTTCAATGAACTAGGCATCCGTACATCTAGAACTCTTTAATCTGCAACCCCCCGCCCCCAGAACCCTGCCATTCACTGTGTAGGTCCCACCCATGTCAGCGCTCCCAAAATCCAACACCTCACACCTCACTGCATTCCTCAGTGCACCTGCACGACCAATCAAAACCTTGCTGCAATGTTTGAAAAACATCTTCAGTACCACTGCATTACCACCCACTTGTCATCGAAACACGTGCTAATAATGCTATGTACGCTCTCATTCATATAATCGATATATATTACAAACAGCAATGGGCCAGAACCGAACCCTGAGGACACTACTAAATACAGCCCTTCAGTGCCAAGAGCAACCTTACACAAACACCCTCTGCTTCGTTGCCTGAAGCCAATGTTATGTCCATTCAGGTTTCTCTGCTTGCGGCCCACTGGATCTAACCTTCAGAGCAGCCGACCATGCGGAATCTTGTCCAATGCCTTATTGAAATCAATGTATACAACGTGCACAGCAATGTGTTCATGGACATTTTTGATCAAATCCTCAAATAACAGATTCGTGAGATACGACGTCCCGCGATCATGTTGAAGATTCATAATTAGCCCTCGTCTATCTTATGCCTGTGACTGAAATATCTGCAATTGAGTAGAAGCGACTCGGAACTCCCGGGTTACCTGATGTGTCCAACCGCTTGTTTCTCCGTTTGTGTCGGTCGAAGATCAACCCATTCTATGGCGCGCACAAGATGCCGCATAATTGGATAATACCAAGGGTGTTTGTAAACTTGCTGACTGTATAATAAAGAGCACAGCTACGCTGGGACTTCAGTGTTTGCTACAGGAATAGGTCGAGCAGGCTGGATCTCAATTTCTTGGAGCGCAGGAGAATAGAAACATCGAAACATAGAAAATAGGTGCAGGAGGAGGCCATTTGGCCCTTCGAACCAGCACCGCCATTCATTAAGATCATGGCTGATCGTCCCCGATCAATAACCCGTGCCTGCCTTCTCCCGATATCCTTTGATTCCACTAGCCCTAGAGCTTTATCTAACTCTCCCTTAAATCCATCCAGTGATTTGGCCTCCACTGCCCTCTGTGGCAGGAAATTCCACAAATTCACAAATCTCTGGGTTAAAACGTTTTTTCTCACCTCAGTCTTAAATGGCCTCCCCTTTATTCTAAGGCTGTGGTCCCTGGTTTTGGACTCGCCCAACATTGGGAACATTTTCCCTGCATCTAGCTTGTCCAGTCCTTTTATAATTTTATATGTTCTATAAGATTCCCCCTCATCCTTCTAAACTCCAGTGAATACAAGCCTAGTCTTTTCAATATTTCCTCATATGACAGTCCCACCATCCCAGGGATCAATCTCGTGAACATACGCTGCACTGCCTCAATCACAAGGATGTCCTTCCTCAAATTAGGAGACCAAAACTGTACACAGGTGATCATGTATAGGTATATAAAGACATGAGATGAATATATCGGGTAGCGGCACAGTGTCTCTTGTCCAGAGTACGGGAATCGAGAACTAGATGACATAGAGACACTGTGCTTCTACCCGATATATTCAATCAATATGATGTGTAGGTTGGAACATTGTGCATTGTCACATAGGCATCTGACTGTAATTGGGACATGCGCTACGTGGCGAGGGGGTGGGGGCATCATGTGGACACCGACATCCGTCTTAATACAGACGAGGATAAAGCTCGTCGAGAACATTATGAAATCTGACGTAGAATATTGCGGTATATTGGTACTGTAATGGGGCTTTCTCACGGGGTGACTTGACGCAAGATGTAACCAGAGTGAAGTGGTCGTGGTCTAGCACGATATCACACGATATAACGGGGGGTAGATAAAGAGTTCCCACGGGTACTCTGCATTTCTGTTATTTGTGCGAGTGACTTGTCCGTCTCCCGAGCTTTCCCGTTAAATCTTGAATGAACATTGTGAACTGTGAAGTGTTGTTAAATCATCACGTGGCACAAATGATGTCACTTTTTTTTTCACACACTATAAATATCTTCCCTTGGTTGAATTGGCTCATTTGGAGACATGCCTGTACTAAGTAGTTTCGAGTACAGGATGGTGGTATTTTTCATTGACGCGCTGTATGCAGCAGCCCTCTATGTGAATCGAGGACGCTTGCGTGAAGGCAGAAGGGTGAGATTAATTAAAAAGAGAATTAAGAGGAAGTCTCACTGGGTGAAGCCCATCTTTCAACGGAGACCTCTATTTGGACAATATGATAAACTGCTTAATGTGCTGTGCGAAGAGGATAAAAGTGCATTCACAAACGTTGTCAGAATTTCACCCGAGCTCTTTAATGAGCTGAAGATTAATTTGGGACCTCTGCTGAAGAAGACTCTTGCCAGCTGCCAGCTGACCCTGTTTTGGTCCCAAGTGCGGTGACCTTTCCATAGATGGTCCTCTGATTCGTGAACCATTGCATGAGTTGGTCATCTGCATTAAAGTAGAGTGGTGGAATTAAATAGAACTTCTAGCTTTGGATGTCTTCCGTTATATTAAAAGATCTGGACAGTAAATAGAGGCCTGTTTAAGAGCCTGCCCTCTGCATTTAATGTGGTATTTCTTGTGCTTCTTGGATACCTGAGCACAAGTTTGTAAATACAGATAGCCTTTTTTAAGACAAGCATTACAAGTGAGAATTGCCTGCCCTCATGCATAATTTATTTATGGCTCTTGGAGACATGATTCCAACTTCAAACACAGAGCGTGTAAAAGCTGTCTGCGACTTTTTTACTTTGCAGCTGCAGGGCACAGAAGTTTACGTTAACTGCAAAAACAGCACTTTTACATCAATTGCAATGTATGTTTTTAAATCATGGATAACATTAAATGGTTTTCCTGTTGATGTACTAATATATCGTTATATATACTCACATGAGCACCCGGGATACTCCGCAGCCTTCGTCTCCAGCAGATTCAGTTTTTTCTCCCTGTTTCTGTAATCCTCTCTGGATTTATCGTAAAGAATTTTGTTGAATTGGTACCAATCTACAAGTTCCCCCTCTTGTTCCCTGGTGAAGTTATATGGCCTTACCTTCTACCATCTTCCCTTTATATACGCGTCTGTTGAGGCTATTCCTACAACGGCTACTGGGGAGGCAATCTGAAATCCACCTTGCTCACCCTCTCCCTGCTCCAAGGAGCCCACAGGCAGTGTTATCTGTGGCATCTCCTGTTGCCTCTCCACCTGTCTCTCTTGCTGCGTCTCCTCCTCATTCTCCTGCATGGCAAAAACCTTTCTGACATGCTTTACCCCCTTTCTTTGAGCTTTTCTGGGATATCTCTGCAAGTGTTCCAATGAAAAAGATTCTCCAACAATGACAATGAGGTGGGACGTCCTCGATGGACACATGTTCCATTGGCGATATTGAGACCACCTTTTTTACTCACCTTCTGTCCCCTCTGTCCAGCTTCCGGGTTCACCGTTCGCAGGAGTTCCCACGGTAAACGTAAGAGTTATTATGGATATCGCACTGGCCACTACGTCCATATAATGTTTCAATGTTCAACCACAAGTGTACAAGTCACTCTTGGAGAAATTCAAGCTTGCTTGAATTTTCTCCCGAGTCAACAAGTTACACGAGTACCTGCGGAACAAGGGGAGGATATCACAGTTATACTGATATGGCTGGGCGTGGGCGGTTATACAACACCTGCAAGTCTAAACGGAATCACCGTAACGGTCAGGAGGTTTGACAACTCGACCCGAGCGAGTGCGCAAGGCACCCTCACCCTCCCCCCGAAAGAAGAGTAGGAGGAGCAGGAACAGCCGGGAAGGAGAAAGCCGGCCGAGACCCAGCCGGGAATGCGGAAGGAGACCCGACCGGCACAGGCGAGCCAGGGGAAGGAGACGGGGTAGAAGGAGCAGATGTCGGGGGAGAAAGAGGAGAGCGGGCAGGGGAGGAGAACCCCGGAAGAGCAGACGGAGGAGACCGCGGCAAACGGACAGACCGGGGCATGCAGCGAGCTGAGGGGTAGTTAGTAGTGGGAGGCTCGAAACGCAGAGGAGGAGCATATGGGGCCATAGGAGGAGGCTTAGGCTCTTTGACAGCCAACAAGTGCTGGCGACTACGGCGGTAGATAGTTCCTTCAATGTCCACCAAGTAGGATCTTGGTGAATTGTCCACCCCAACCACGGTTGCTAGCCGGGAGAAACCGGTGGCAGTCTGCATGCGGACGACCTGGCCAGGCAGTAGTGGTGAGAGAGGGCGGCAGGACTTGTCGTGAGAGCGGCGCTGAACTTCGTGTCTATGATCAATCCGTTGCTGGACGGCAGCAGGCTGGAGGACCTTGGGCACTAGGGATTGCTGGGCGATCGGCATCGGTGGGCGAAGAACGCGGGACATCAGACGTTGTGCAGGGGATCGCATGGTTGTGTCCCTGGAAATGTTACGAAGGTTTAACAGACCCTGGTAGAAGTCACCATTGGAGAGACGAGACTGCTCGAGCAAGTTCTTGGCACTGCGGACAGCACGTTCGGCCAGGCCATTGCTCTGCGGGTATTCAGGGCTGCTGGTGTAGTGAGTGAAGTTCCACTTCACAGCGAAAGCTTTAAATTCTGCACTGGTGAATTGACGGCCGTTGTCGGTCTGCAAACGGACCGGGGACCCAAAAGTGGCGAAGTGTCGGCGCAGCTTACTGATGACCATTTCAGAGGTGATAGCAGGGAGAAGGTCTACTTCGAACCAGTTCGAGTAGGAATCGACCAATACTAGGTATTGCTTGCCACGCCATTCAAATATGTCCGCAGCCAGCGATGACCAGGGCATGGCAGGGGCGGGCTGCTGCAGGAGCGGCTGGCACTGCTGATGTGGGGCAAGTGTATTGCAATCAGGACAGGAGGCTACTCGGGCCTTAATGTACTTTGCCATGCCAGGCCAATAGTATTGTTCTTGGGCATGTGAGACAGTGGCATCGGCTCCGGGATGCCCCATGTGGGCAGCGGTGTAGTACGAGTCGTACAGGGAGGCAGGGACTACCACCTTGTGACCCTTGATGATTATCCTGTCCCGGAGCACCAGTTCGTTGCGGACCAGAAAGAAAGGGTGGACACCAGCAGGCAACGAAGTCCGTTTGCTTGGCCAATGCCGCTGGGTGGCAGCTGCGAGCTGTTGCAGGTCGGGGTCGTTGGCGGTGTGCTCAACCAGGCACTGCAGCTGCTTAGAGGGAACAAAGTTGACATTGAGTACCTGCAGATCCTCCTGTTCGTAGGGATGTCTGTCGCAGGAGGACCGGGGGGCTCTGGACAGCGCGTCAGCCACATGCATCTCAGTGCCCCTCTTGTAGACGATCTGAAAGTTGAACCGCTGGAGCTGTAGCATCATTCGCTGTAGTCTGGCTGGAGCGGTGTGGATAGGCTTGTTGAGGATTGTCACCAAGGGTTGATGATCCGACTCGACAGTGAACCTGGTGCCGAAAAGGAAGTCCTTGAACTTGGAACAGGCGAACACAACCGCCAGAAGCTCCTTCTCTATTTGTGCATAGCGCTGCTCAGTGTCCGTCATGGTTCGCGAGGCATAGGAAATGGGCTGCAGCGAGCCACCATCATAGAGCTGCAGGCAGGCAGCACCTAGTCCAAAACGGGAAGCGTCGCACGTAACCACAATTGGACGCCGCAGATCGAAGAACTTGAGAGTAGGCGTGCTGATCAGCTTCGTTTTGAGGAAATCGAAAGCCTGCTGGTGGTGGGGAAACCAGGACCAGGCAATGTCTTTTTTCGTCAGTTGCCTCAGGGGTGCGCTCAACTCGCTGAGGTCGGGGATAAACTTCCCCAAATAGTTGACCATGCCCAGGAAACGCTGCAGGCTGGTAACATCTGTCGGGGCAGGCAGCTCGGAGATGGCGTTTGTCTTTTGCGGATCAGGTTTCAGCCCGTGGGCCGTAAAAATGTGGCCAACATATGGTACCTCAGCTACCCGGAACCTGCATTTTGACGGGTTAGGCTTTAAGTTGATCTGGCGAGCGCGGTCTAGAATCCGTCGGAGGTTGCGATCATGCTCAGCAGCATATCTCCCATAAACAAGAATGTCATCCACAATAATGGCACACGGCAGACCAGCAAACAGTTGCTCCATGGAGCGCTGAAACACTTCGCTAGCGAACGGCATCCGCAAAAATTTGAATCTTCCGAAGGGGGTGCCAAAAGTGGTTAAGTCTGAGGAGCGTTTGTCTAGAGGTATTTGCCAGAACGAGCTCCTGGCATCGAGGACAGAAAACACCGTGGCCTGACCGACCTGGGCAGCAACATCTTCTACAGTCCTCATAGGGTAGTGGGGACGTTTTATTGCCAGATTCAAATCCTTGGGGTTGATGCACACCCGTATTTCGTTCTTACCCTTCTTCATGGTGGCGACCATGGTGGAGACCCACTCGGTGGGATCGCTGACAGCTTCCAGCACTCCCATGTCAACCATGTTTTTCAGCATGGCTTCGACCTTGCCCTTCATGGCAAACGACTCCCTGTGTGGGGCACGGATCACAGGCACTACCGATGGGTCAGTTGCGATCTTGTATACAAGTGGCAGCTTCCCCAACTTATCGTCGAAGATGTCAGGGTACTCGGAGAGTGGATTCAGCATCACACGCACTTCGTGGACCGTACGGTCGAAAGACACCAGACCGAGATCCTGACAGGCCTAATTGCTCAATAGAGTAACACAGTCACAGTCCAGAATAAAAAACGACAGGTCCCGGGATGATTTCTGCAGCACACAATGGAAGGTGGCCCTCCCCACAGGTGTTAGCTCCTCTCCCCCATAAGCACACAATATGGAGCGATCAGTCAACAGCTCATTATTTCTTATCCGTTTGAATAGGGATGTTGACATAACATTCACTTTCGCCCCCGTGTCGAGCTTCGAGGAGAAGGACGTGTTGTTGACAGTAATGAGCACAGAAGGATCGGGGAGGCGAGATCGGCCATGAAGGAGAGTGTAAACACTGGCATCTCCCATGGAACAGCTGGGCTCAGAGTCGAGGGCACTGTCGACAGAAGACTGGGAATCGAAATCGCTATCAGCTTGCTGAAGGTTGTTTAAAACTTGTCTGGGAGCTGAGGGAACGTTCCCACGGGAACGACAGGCAGCTGAAAAATGGTTCATCTTCCTACAGAAATTGCAAGCTTTGCCAAGTGCTGGGCACTGCGACTGCATGGAGTGGACATAATTGCAGTTGGGACACTTCTTGACAAGCGGGACCCGAGGGGCATAAGTCGGCCGCGGCGTAGGGCGAAAGTTGCCTTGTTTGCGACGGGGCATAGCAACACCAGTCAGATTAATAGCCCGATTGTCAGATCCCCTCTGCCCATGTGGCGGGGCAACTACTTCAGCTATGCGGCATGCATGCATTGCCTGAGTCAGGGTGAGGTCTGGTCTCTGCTGCAGATCTGCACGTAGCTACTTATCTAGCATGCCGGTGACAAGGATATCTCTGGTGAGCTGATCACGCATGGTCTCGAAACGGCACCGCTGAGCAAGGTAGCGCAGGTCAGCGATAAAACATTCAACAGGCTCATCAGGCTGCTGTTTCCGTGTGAAAAATCTAGCCCGCTCCAATATGCGGTTGGAGGGCAAGTCACAAATCTCCGCAAACTTGCGTAAGAGACATACCGGGTCATTTGCAGATTCCGCCGGCTCGACGACCTGGTCGTTGTCATCCAGGACCGCTGGATCATAGTTGAAAGCCTGAGCTCGTTTCATAGCATCAGGACCGGCAAGGTTCAACAGGAGCGAGGCTTTGACCACATCAGGGTCATTTCGGTGCACGATGTTGATGAAGTGGCTGTAGTCCATCACAAAAAGAGCCCAGCGTTCCGCAATGTCAGCGTCAAAGACAAGGGGAGAGGGCTTTCGGCATGAGGATGCCATGATGAATAGGGAATTAAACACTAGTTGGACTACGGACAAATAAAACCCGATAAACAGGAGGCGTGCGTTTAACTTGCTGACACCATGTAAAGGCCTGGAGTCTGACACACTGTAACCTTTACTGAGTCTTTAATCAAGGCACATGTTACACACGTCCCAGTACTGACTGCATCTAGTCTTCAGGCGTACTGGAACCAAAGGGAGGAACAAGGGGAGGATATCACAGTTATACTGATATGGCTGGGCTTGGTTAGTGGTGTTGAGGTAGCTACGTTATAGGTTGCATGCATAAACCATCTACAGGTACAATTAGTTTCTCTAATTTCTTTACAGAGGAGGCTGTACATAGTGCCGACTGTAGCGGCCGTTTTCAGACCCCGACAACGGGAGAAAAACGGAGGGATATCGATCGCTATTTATAGGCTTCCATTGCAGTGAGAAATGGTCAGAAATGGTTGATTTTTCTATAGAAATGAATTGGTGATATGTGAACGAACTAGTTTTTTCTATGGTAACAGTGTTATTCTCATTAACATTAAGAAGAGGTTTAAATGTTATGAATTGAAGTCCATGCAGACTTAATGACTATGAGATTTTTTTTTCTGTAGCCTCTACTGAAACTTGAAATAACTTATCAATTGTAGTAAATTACAGTGTAAGTCTCATTGACAATAAATTGAGGTTGACACTTTATGAATTGAAGTCCATGCAGACCCAAGTACTATGAGATGTTTCTTTCTCTAGCTATTCTGCATCCTCTGCTCCTGCACTTGAACTTGAAGTCTTATCTATGGCTGTAAATTACAGTGGCAGTCTCATTGACATTAAGAAGAGATTGACATTTTATGGATCGAAGTCCATGCAGACCTAAGTAATATGAGATTATTTTTTTTCTGCAGCTTCTGCCCCTCCACTCTTCCGAGCCTGTCCACACAAAAGTGTTTTGTGTGGACATTCACTGTGCTTTAATGAACACTAATTTGATAATTTGCAGACTTACCATCCCATCTACCTGGACATGCATACATGTTTAATTTCCTCATTGATATGTCGACATAGTCTTACATAATATAAAACATGAAAAGATGTAAAATACACCCTGACACATATTATCTTCTATTATTAAGAGGCAGCAGTGTATCCCGGGTTTACATGCAGAGTGCTTCTGCAACATAACACCAATAAATCGAGCGATAGCAAAGTCTAGAAGGAAGAAAGGTAATGATAGGACTCAAACAACAAATCTTTTTACTTATGGTCATATGATGTTACTTTGAAAATGAAAAGATATATTTGAGGATGTTGATTTATTTTACTTTTCATTCCTTTTCTGTTTTCTTTTTCCTCTTTCAATTGAGTTCAAGACGCTGAAAAGCCTGAAGCAGGTGAATCATCTCAAGAGGCAGTTCCTGATGGTGAAGCAGATGAGCCGGCCCCAAAGAGACTGCTTCGATCCATGACAAGTCATAGTCAACAAACAGCAACTGTAGGCATGTCCTACCAGCGCATTGCATCATTTGTAAAGGTTCAAAGTACACAAAATAAATAAATTGTGGAAATAAATGATTATATAAAGTTTTATTTTAATGTCGATCGTTTCACTGATTATTTGGTCAAATTATTTAAACAATGAGTGAATTACTTATGATAATGGCGTGCCGGTGAATGACTGCGACAATCCACCCACCGATCCACACATACATACATATGCACACTTCCATGCGTGCAAACACACTCATACATGCACACATAAATCCGCACACACATAAATCCGCACACACACACATCCACTCATCCATTCACACACAGACATACATGTACACATCCAAACATACATGCACACGTACATCCATCCACACTTACACACACACAGCCACAGATACATGTTTGAAAGGCACACACAGGCACACACACAAACTAGAAATAAACAATGCAACACTTTTAGGGTTCTTTTAGGTTAAAGGTAATAGCCCTCATTTGCAAAGGCACCATCGGGGGGGGCTATAACATAAATATAAGCTCATTGTAGCTTAAAATGAATATTCATCGAGTAAACATCAGAGCATTCGATTCTTGGCCAGGATGTGACATTTACATCAGAAATAAGACAGGTCTCTTACAGGTCTGGCACTGCCCCAGTCCCACTATGGCCGTCACCCCCACTCTCCCCACTTTGGCAGTCAGCGGGGTTCAGTAAATGGGGAAACCTAGAGCATCTGTCCTGACCCTTTAATTAGGCAGGTTCATGAGCCCTTAATACCTGGGACATCTGCTGCAGTCTCATTTAATTTCCTATTAAAGCGACTGGAACATGCCTGTCTGGCACGGCCCCGGTCCCACTATGGCCGTCAGTGGGGTTCAGTAAAGGAAGGAACCCACAAGAACTGCCCTAACCCATTAATTAGGCTGGTTCAGGAGCAGGACCTCTGCGACAGTGTCATTAAAAAAACACACTCAAAATTATATTCATCATATTATTTTTATATAATATAATTATACTTAATTATATATGATTACATTCATATTTACAGGTTACATATATATATATATATATTGGTATAATAATATATAGTTTAAATGGACTGCAACACGGAAATATGCTGCCCATGGTGTAATACGGGCATTGTCCACTAGATGGCGCTTATTTTCCCGATCTCATTTTCTAATTAGTTTAATTAATTAATGTGCAACTTTCGGCAATTACGAGTAATGACTTCCTTCTCAATTATATTTCATCTAAATCTGTGGAAAATGTCATGTAGTTTGGTGACTTGGGTCACGAAATCCTATTTCTTTTTTTTTTTTTTTAATTATTTTTATTAGAAGTACGATAAATTACAATAATACACAACACATATATCTTAATACATTTTTTGTACCGCTTCATTTTTTTGAGCTTTAAGAAAAATATAGAAGTAAGGAAAGTAAAGAAAGTGCGCAAGAGTCGTGAAGTGCAATAGAGTGTTGGGAAAAGAAAGCCCCTTAGAAAAGAAGTTAGAGAAGGAAGTAAAGTAAGAAAGTAGACCCTAGAAAAGAAAGAAAAAGAAAGTAGGAACAATCGCTCTATTATAACATTAAACTCCGCAGAAAGGGGACTACCAACCAAGTCTGTTTTTGTTGTTTTACCTCCCATTGCCAGGTCCTGATACCATTTATTTATTTATTTATTTTAAAAATTACTATTGCACCTCATGCTTGTAATAGGTCCTATTTCTAGACACATTTTTGATGCTCGGCCCACAGCCTAGTAGTACTCCGTGAGAGTGGTGATGGTGCATATTGAGTCCAGGACCCAGTTCGATCGAAAGTGCAAAACGACAGGGGAAACGACAGGATTCCCATCAAGTTAATTTACAGGTTTAGTCGGTCGTAAGCAAGTCAAATGCAATGTTATCATTCATTTCGAGAAGATTACAAAATGAAAGTAAAAGGATACAATGCTGTAGCTTTAAAAGGCACTTGTCCGAACACGTTTGGGATATTGTGGGCAGTCTTGTGCGCCGTATCTGAATGACGTGGATCGTTGGTTTAACATGAGAATCGTTTAATGGATGTCGGCATTTTCCAGCTGACGTTTAGAAGGCCGAGGGTGGGACCTTATAGAAACCTCCCGATTAAAGAAGGGGCTAGATATAGTGGATTATGAGAACGTTTTCAATACAGGGAAATTCTAAATCAAGTGGGAATAAAAGGACGTAATTTTGGATTGGACATAGTAGAACCCAGAGTGTTGTGAAGATGTGGAACTCGGCGCCGCAGACGGCAGCGGAGGCTAAATCATTGGGTGTGCTTTTTTAGCGGAGATTAACCGCTTCTTGATTAATAAGGATGTCAACGGGAGAAGTCAACGGGAGAATAATTAAATAAGGAAGTCAACGGGAGAAATAATTTCCCTTCACGATGTCATTTCCCCGTGACAACGAGAACGTGACCGATGTTGAATTGTGGATGCTACCCCTCAAACACGTCTGTTTTAGTCATAGAATCATACAGCGTGGAAACATACCCTTTGGCCCATTTTGCCGACACCGTCCAACATATCCCAGCTATAGTAGCCCCACCCGCCGGCGTTTTACTCATCTCCCTCCAAACCTCATATCCATGTACCTGTTTAAGTATTTCATAAACGTTGGGATTGCCCCTGCCCCAACTACCTCCTTTAGCAGCTTGTTCTATTCCCACACCACACTTTGTGTGGAAAGCGTTCCCCTCAGATTATTATAACTTCATTGATCACTCACCTCAAATTTATGGCCTCTAGCTCTTGATTTACCTACTTTAGGCAAGAGAATTTGTGCGTCTACCCGATCTTTTCCTCTCATTAATTTATATACATCCATAAGATCACCCCTCACCTTCTGCTCTCCAAGGAATAGAGTCACAGCCAACTCAACCTCTCCCTGTAACTCAGACCCCGTAGTCCTGGCAACACCCTCGTAAATATTCCCTGCACCCTTTCCAGCTTGACAATATATTTCTTATAACACGGTGCCCAGAAAAAAAACACAATGCCCGAAATGTGGCTCAAACAATTGTAACATGACCTCCAAATGCTATATTCAATTCGATGAAGGCCAAAGTGCCAAATGCCTTTTGACCACCCTATCTACATACGACTCCACCTTCAAGGAACCAAGCACCCGCATTCCTAGATCCGTCTGCTCTAAAACGTTCCCGAGAGCCCTACCATTCATTGTGTAGGTCCTCCCAGTGTGAGACTTTTAGAGTATTGTGAGGAATTTTGGGCACCATATCTGATGAAATATGTGCTGACCCTGGAGATGGTCCAAATGAGGTTTACAAAAATGATTCCAGGAATTGTAGGTTAACACTTGATGATCGTTTTGAGGCATTGGGCCTGTTCTTGCTGGAGTTTAGAAGGATGAGAGGTAGGGGGGGGGGGGGGGGGGGGGCTCGTTGATAGATACCGAACAGTAAAATGCTTGGATAGAGTGAATATGGAAAGGATATTTCCACTGTTGGGAGTTTACGACTATATGTCATAGCCTCAGAATTAAAGGACATTCCTTTAGGACGGTGATGATGGTGGATGTTTTTAATCAGTGAGTGGTAAATCTGTTGAATTCATTGGCAGAGAATGGTGTGGACGCCTTCAGTTGATATTTTTAAGGCAGAGATTCCTGATTAGTTCGAGTATTAGGTTTAATGGGAAGAAGGCAGGTAAATGGGGTTAGGTGTGATAGATAAGCCATGGTCGAATGGCATAGACATGATTGGCTGTATGACCTAGTTCTGTTCCTATTACTTCTAACCTTATGACGTTATGGAGACCAAAAATGCAACACCTCGCATTTCTCTGTATAAATTCCATAAACCATTCTTCAGCCCACCTGGCCAATCGATCAAGATCCTGCTGCAAATTTCTCACAGCCGTCTTCACTATAAGCAAACTTGCTTATCTTGCCATGCATGTTCTTATCTAAATAATTGATATAGATGACAAACAGTAACGGACCCAGCACCGAACCCTAAGGCAAAACCACTAGTCGCCGGCTTCCAGTCCGAGAAGCAAACTTCCACCGTCAAACTTTGTTTCCTTTCTTTCTTTATTCTTTATTGTCATCATGCAAAGCAACAAATTGTACAGTGCAAAATGAGAAGACGTTTCTCAGGGAATACTGGAGCATCGCACATAAAAACTTAAAAATTTCACACATAAATAAAAACAATCCAGTTCCTGATAAAAACAGTACGAATAGTTTTTAAAAAGTGCAGGTAAAAAAGCAACATTAAAATACAAATTTAAAAAAAGTCGTAAAATGTCCAGGGCAGCTTATTTAAGTGACCTGAGCCAGTGCCAGAGTTATTACTCAGTGCCAGTTATTAAATTGTCAGTGCAAAAGCAGCAGAATCAGGTGGAGTGGCTGTTTAGCAGCCTCACAGCCTGTGGAAGGAAGCTGTTTAGCAGTCTGGTTGTCCGGGCTTTGATGCTACGGTATCTCTTGCCTGATGGCAGGAGATCCAGGTGTGTGTGGAGGGGGTGCAGTCTGTCCTTTGCTATTCTCAGAGCTTTTTTCAAGCAGCGGCTCTGGAACAGTTCTTGTACCGAGGGTAGGGAGACGCCAATGATCCTCTCTGCTCCCCTCACTACCCTCTGCAGAGACTTCCTGTCTGAGCAGTTACAGTTGGAGTACCACGTGTTCATGCAGCATGTGAGTACAGACTCCACCGTACCCCTGTAGAAAGTCCTGAGGATGTTGGTGGGGAGTGAGGCCTGTTTGAGTTTCCTCAGGTAGTGCAGTCGCTGATGGGCCCGTTTGACAATCCCAGTGATGTTCCTGGACCAGGTGAAACTATCTGTTATTTGCACTCCGAGGAACTTTATGCTCTCCACTCTCTCCACCGTGGTGCCACTGATGTTGAGGGGTGTGTGTTTGGGCTGCGACCTCTTGAAGTCGACAATCATCTCCTTTGTTTTTTCTACGTTTAATTCTAGATTGTTGTTGCTGCACCAGTCCACTAGTTGTTTCACTTCCTCCCTGTACATTGTTTCATCCTCTCCACTGATGAGTCCCACCACTGTTGTGTCATCTGCAAATATTATAATCCTGTTGTCCCTGAATCTAGCAGCACAGTCATGTGTGAGCAGTGTGAACAACAGCGGGCTGAGCACACAGCCTTGAGGAGAGCCAGTGCTCAGCGTGATCGAGCCTGAAGTGTTCTTGCCAACACGGACTGACTGTGGTCTCTCTGTCAGAAAGTCCAGGATCCAGTGACACAGGGTGGTGTTGAGGCCCAGCAGGGTTAGTTTCTCCACAAGTCTCTGTGGGATGATGGTGTTAAAAGCTGAACTGAAGTCAATGTACAGGATTCTGGCGTAGGTGTTCTTGTTTTCCAGATGAGTGAGTACTGTGTGCAGCGTAGTGGAGATGGCATCTTCTGTAGAACGTTTGGGGCGATAGGCGAACTGGAGGGGGTCTAACGATGAGGGGAGGCTGGCAGTAATGTGAGGTTTAACCAGGAGTTCAAAGCACTTCATTACTATGGGGGTTAGGGCGACAGGGTGGTAATCATTTAGGCAGGCCACAACTGATTTCTTTGCTATTGGGATTATTATGGAAGTTTTGAGGCATGTGGGGACAATGGCTTGACTGTGAGATGTTGAAGATGTCTGTTAGCACATCTGCTAACTCATCCGCACATTACTTGAGCACCCGTCCTGGGATGTTGTCGGGTCCAACTGCTTTCCACGGGTTGACCTTGGACAGGATTCTCCGTGTGTCCATTGCGTCTATGATCAGGACTGGCTGGTCGGTTTGTAAGCAGGGGCTGGCCCTCCCCTTGGGTGTGGTGTTTGCTGCATCAAAACGGGCAAAGAAATTGTTCAGTTTATCGGGAAGAGAAGTGTCGGTGTCAGTTACCTGCTGCCTTGCCTTGTACCCCATCAGTGTTTGGATTCCCTTCCACATCCTCCTGGTGTCTCCTGTGTCACAGAGGTGTCCCTGGATTTTCTCTGCATAGGCACGTTTTGCTGCCTTGATTCCTTTTTCCAGTGCAGTCCTGGTAGATCGAAGAGCGGCTGTGTTACCGGCTCTGTAGGCTGCATCACGAGCCCTCAGCAGCGAGCGCACCTCTGCTGTCATCCATGGCTTTTCATTTCCACGTGCAGTGAAGGTTTTAATGATAGTGACATCCTCGGTGCACTTGGCAATGTAGCTGGTTACAGTCTCTGCGTACTCCTCGATGTTGATGAGGCCATCATAGGATGCTGCTGTCCTGAACACATCCCAGTCAGTGTGCAGGAAGCAATCCTGCAGTGCTGAGGCTGCTCCCTCTGGCCAGACCCTGGTGTGTTTTCTCTCCGCTCTGACTTGTCTTTGCAGTGGTCTGTAGGCTGGTGTTACAAACACTGAAATGTGGTCAGAGTGGCCCAGGTGAGGGCGGGGGGCTGCCTTGTAAGCCTCTGGGGTGTTGGTGTAAACCAAGTCCAAGATGTTCTCTCCCCTGGTCTCAAAATCCACATATTGCTTGTATTTCGGAAGCACAGTCTTAAGGTTGGTGTGATTAAAATCCCCAGCCACCACAATAAAGCTGTCAGGATATTTGGTCTGGAACTCACTGATGGCATCATGCAGGGCTCCCAGTGCTTCGTTGGCCTTAGAATTTGCGTTGTCACTTGGAGCTACATATACAGCTACAACAAAAACAACGGAGAATTCCCTCGGCAGATAGAAAGGCCGACATTTCACGACATTTCCTTCCATGAAACCAAATTTCTACCAATTCATAGAAACATAGAAACATAGAAAATAGGTGCAGGAGTAGGCCATTCGGCCCTTCGAGCCTACACCGCCATTCAATATGATCATGGCTGATCATCCTACTCAGAATCCTGTACCTGCCTTCTCTCCATACCCCCTGATCCCTTTAGCCACAAGGGTCACATCTAACTCGCTCTTAAATATAGCCAATGAACTGGCCTCAACTACCTTCTGTGCCAGAGAATTCCAGAGATTCACCACTCTCTGTGTGAAAAATGTTTTCCTCATCTCGGTCCTAAAAGATTTCCACCTGATCCTTAAACTGTGACCCCTTGTCAGTTATCTTGCAGTAAGTAGTGCCATTCAACTTCAAGCCAAAGCACCCAAGCCGCCATTTGCAGTAAATAATGCCTTTCAACTTCAAGCCAAAGCACCCAAGCCGCAATTTGCAGTAAATAATGCCTTTCAACTTCAAGCCAAAGCTCCCAAGCCACCATTTGCAGTTAGTAGTGCCTTTCATCTTCAAGCCAAAGCACGAAAGCCACCATTTGCAGTAAGTAGTGCCTTTCAACTTCAAGCCAAAGTACCCAAGCCACCATTTGCAGTAAGTAGTGCCTTTCAACTTCAAGCCAAGGCTCCCAAGCCACCATTTGCAGTTATCTTTCTTGGATCACATGAGCTCTGACCTTCCAGAGGAGCCTATCATATGGTACCTTATCGAATGCTTTGCTGAAGTCCATAAAAAACATCTACATCGATGCACTCATCGACCTTTTTGGTCACGGTTTGTCAAAAGTCAATCAGATTTGTGAGACACGGCCTCCCATGTACACAACCATGCTGACTATCCCAATCCGTCTAAATGCCTGTATATCCGATCTCTCAGAATATTTTCTACTGACTGTCCAACTACAGATTCTAAGCTCACTGGCCTGTAGTTCCCATCATTTTCCATACAGCCCTTTTTAAGTAGAGACATAACATTTGCCACCGTCCAGTCTTCCGGCAACTCTCCAGTATTGGTAGACGACTCATAAATTTCAACCAAGGCTCCTGCAATTTCCATTCTGGTTTCCCACAATGTCCTTGGACCACAATCAGTCCCATGATATGTGTCACATTTTCAAATAACTCAATGGGATTAGTGAAACAGGATCTCCTACATAAAATCATGCTGACTATTCTTCATCAGCCCTTGTCCATCTAAATGCATGTATACCATATTTATCAGAATACTCTCTGGTAACTATTAATCACAGATATTAGGCTCAATGGTTTGTCCTGCAACTCTTCTGAAATAGAGGCACAACATATGCCACCCTCCAGTCTTCCGGCATCTCACTCGTATTTAATGATGACTCATCAATCTCAACCAAAGCACATGTAATTTCCTCTGTTGCTTTCCACATTGTCCTCTAATCTGTCTGATCGAGCTCAGGATATCGGTCTACCTTCTTATACATTAGGACCCTCAGCACCTTCTCAATGGTGATGTTAACTGCACGTAAGACACGTCCATTAACAGGGCCATGCCTCCCTCACATATTTCCCCACGGTGGAAGCAGAGGAAAAAATATTAATTGAGTATTTATTGGGACCTCTTTCCTATTCTCAAACTGTCCTGGCATTTTAGTTCTTCACCTTAATCTCACTGTTGGCCATGTTCATCCCTTTGGTGAAAATTTCTGCAACGTACCTTGACTTCATCTCCAGAACTGCAAGTCCATTTTTCCTTAACCCTTCAGCGGTCCAAACTTCTCCCTGGTTACCTTCGTATATTTTTTTTAATCTATATTACTCAAACTCTGATCTTGACCGCTTTTGGCCCACTGTGCTGCGATTTCCGACAGAATGCAGCCAACTACGGCCGTCATTTTAGGTCACCTCACTCAGAGACCCCTCCGCCTTATGGGTGCGGAGGATTTTTCCCATCGATGACAAATCAGAGATATATTAATGTTTTAAAAAAAATCACCATTCTCTCTGCTGTCCCTGCAGGAGGGAGGGGGAGGAACTATAAAACCAGGAAGTGGTGTGCCTCACAGTTTCTGCACGATGGATGAAGCCATGGGTCACGTCTCTCTGAGCTCTGAATAACACTGAACAAATGTCTACAAAACTGTGAGTCCCCTTAATGTGGTTTGAAAATGAAAATATGGTTTGTTTGAAGAAAAAAGGCACTGCCTGCAAATGGTTGTTTGGGTGCTTTGGCTTGAAGTTGAAAGGTACTACCTACTGCAAATAGTGGCTTGGGTGCTTTGGCTTGAAGTTGAAAGGCACTACTTACTGCAAATGGTGGCTTGGGAGCTTTGGTTTGAAGTTGAAAGGCACTACTTACTGCAAATGGTGGCTTGGGAGCTTTGGCTTGAAGTTGAAAGGCACTACTTACTGCAAATGGTGGCTTGGGTGCTTTGGCTTGAAAGGCACTATTTACCGCAAATAGCGGCTTAGGTGCTTTGGCTTGAAGTTGAAAGGCGCTACCTACCGCAAATGGTGGCTTGGGTGCTTTGACTTGAAGTTGAAAGGCACTACTTACTGCAACTGGTGGCTTGGGTGCTTTGGCTTGAAGCTGAAAGGCACTACTTACTGCAAATGGTGGCTTGGGAGCCTTGGCTTGAAGATGAAGGGCATTACTTACTGCAAATGGTGGCTTGGGTGCTTTGGCTTGAAGTTGAAAGGCACTACTTACTGCAAATGGTGGCTTGGGTGCTTTGGCTTGAAGTTGAAAGGCACTATTTACTGCAAATGGCGGCGGATGCTTTGGCTTGAAGTTGAAAGGCACTACTTACTGCAAATGGTGGCTTGGGTGCTTTGGCTTGAAGTTGAAAGGCACTACATCTACTGTAAATGGTGGCTTGGGTGCTTTGGCCTGAAGTTGAAAGGCACTACCTACTGCAAATGTTGGCTTGGGAGCTTTGGCTTGAAGTTGAAAGGCACTACTTACTGCAAATGGTGGCTTGGGTGCGTTGGCTTGAAGTTGAAAGGCACTACTTACTGCAAATGGTGGCTTGGGTGCTTTGGCTTGAAGTTGAAAGGCACTACCTACTGCAAATGGTGGCTTGGGAGCTTTGGCTTGAAGTTGAAAGGCACTACTTACTGTAAATGGTGGCTTGGGTGCTTTGGCTTTAAGTGGAAAGGCACTACTTACTGCAAATGGTGGCTTGGGTGCTTTAACTTGAGGTTGAATGGCACTACTTACTGCAAATGGTGGCTTGGGACCTTTGGTTTGAAGTTGAAAGGCACTAACTGCAAATGGTGACTTGGGAGCTTTGGCTTGATGTTGAAAGGCACTACTTACTGCAGATGGTGGCTTGGGAGCTTTGGCTTGAAAGTGAAAAGCACTACTTCCTGCAAATGGTGGCTTGGGTGCTTTGGCTTGAAGTTGAAATGCACTACTTGCTGCAAATGGTGGCTTGGGTGCTTTGGCTTGAAGTTGAAAGGCACTATTTACTGCAAATGGTGGCATGAAGTTGAAAGGCACTATTTACCCCCAAATGGTGGCATGACGTTGAAAGGCACTATTTACTGCAAATGGTGGCTTGGGTGCTTTGGCTTGAAGTTGAACGGCACTTACTGCAAATGGTGGCTTGGGTGCTTTGGTTTTAAGTTGAAAGGCACTACTTACTGCAAATGGTGGCTGGTGTGTTTTGGCTTGAAGTTGAAAGGCACTACTTACTGCAAATGGTGGCGTGGGTGCATTGGCTTGAATTTGAAAGGCACTAACTGCAAATGGTGAGTTGGGTGCTTTGGCTTGAAGTTGAAAGGCACTACTTACTGCAAATGGTGGCTTGGGTGCTTTGGCTTGAAGTTGAAAGGCACTACTTACTGCAAATGGTGGCATGAGGTTGAAAGGCACTACTTACTGCAAATGGTGGCGGGTGCTTTGGCTTGAAGTTGAAAAGCACTACTTACTGCAAATGGTGGCTTGGGACCTTTGGTTTGAAGTTGCAAGGCACTGCTTACTGCAAATGGTGGCTTGTGTGCTTTGGCTTGAAGTTGAAAGACACTACTTACTGCAAATGGTGGCTTGGGAGATTTGGCTTGGAGTTGAAAGGCACTTCTTACTGCAAGTGGTGGCTTGGGTGCTTTGGCTTGAAGATGAATGGCACTATTTACTGCAAATGGTGTCATGAAGTTGAAAGGCACTACTTACTGCAAATGGTGGCTTGGGTGCTTTGGCTTGAAGTTAAAAGGCACTACTGCAAATGCACTTACTTACTGTTTGCACTCTATATTGATTTTAGATAAAACGCTACCACTTACGGCTGTGAGGTTTGGCCATCTTACTCAGCCCCCCTCCGCTGAGCAGGTGCAGAGAAGTCTTCCCATCATTGAAAAATAAAACTGTTATTAGTGTTTAAAAAATGTTGAGAATCTTTGTCCTGTCAATCACGCCATGAAAGCCACACCTTTTCCCGTGGGGGGGGGGGGGGGGGGGTTATAAAACCTGGAAGTGTGGGTGTGGTTCAATCTCTGCATGATGGGGGAGGGAGAGGTCACAACTCTGTCTGAGCTGTGAATCAACTGAAAACACTGAATGTCTACTGAATTGTGAGATTGGTGTTTTGTGTGGTTTCACCCTGCATGAAATGGTAGGAAGCTGTATTTGAATTTGGTGGCCTTGCACCCTCCTTGAAGTGGAATGAAACTGCACTTGAATTTGGCGGCCTTGCATCTTGCTTGAAGTGTTATGAAAACTGCACTTGAATTTGGTGGCCTTGCACCCTGTTGAAAGTGGTATGAAACTGCACTTGAATTTGGTGGCCTTTGATCCTGCTTGAAGTGGTATGAAACTGCACTTGAATTCGGTGGTCTTGCACCCTGCTTGAAGTGGTTGGAAACTGCACTTAAATTCAGTGGCCTTGCACCCTGCTTGAAGTGGTAGGAAACTGCACGAATTTGGTGGCCTTGCACCCTGCTCATAGTGGTAAGAAACTGCACTTGAATTTGGTGGCCTTGCACCCTGCTTGAAATGGTAGGAACATGCACTTGAATTTGGTGGCCTTGCACCCAACTTGAAATGGTAGGAACATGGATTTTAATTTGGTGGCCTTGCACCCTGCTTGAAATGGAATTTCAAGGAATACTCATGAATCAACTGCCAGCCCAACAGCCGTGAGTGAGCTGCCAGCAGATCAGGCTTGAGGGACTGAGCTGCCATCCCAAGAACCCATACCAGCGCTCCAGAAAGCCTCCCACCCCCCACCCCCCAACCCCACTGTCCACCAATATTGGAATTGGTGGAGAGGTGGAATATTGCGTCGGGGGACCAGCCCACCCGTGTGAACATGGGACCCAACGGGTCCCACTTAGTCTAGTATAGATATAAAAACGCTGAGATCTTATTTGATCCAAATTCACTAAAGTCATTTTGTGCCCCCATTTGGCCCTTCTGATCGCCTGCTTCAGTTATTTTGCCTTGCCATGCTTTACATTCCCGAAAGTCTATGCTGTGTGCTGTTTGTTGGTAAAGTGTAAGTCTTTGGCTCAGAATCCTCGGTGAGGAGGATGAGGCAGGGAGCTTATCGGCAGCAGAGAAGAGATTCCGCTCTGTAAGTGTGTCCTGTTGTTTGATTAGAGATTTAGCAACAGTTGTAAAGTCGGGCAAGTTTTTGCAGTGTGGGAGGCCAGGGACAGTGCTGGTGCCTCTGACAGCTACGCCTGCGGAAATTGTGTCCAGATGCAGATCCTGAAGGACCGCGTTAGGAAACTGGGGCAGCGTCTTGCTGTATTTTCGTTTTATTTTTATTTTAGTGTGTGTTCAAAGTTTGTTAAATATTCTCCGGATTGTTTTATGCGGGGGGCATGGGGGGGGGGGGGGGGGAGGTCGGAGGAAACTTTCTTTCAGTTTCTTACCTAGCCGGAGATGCGATTGTTTTCCGGGTCGTATCTCCGGTCGCTCTGCGCCGTACCATCGATAAAGCTGGAGGCCTCCTCGGGCTAACTTTGCGCCCCACAGCGGGGCGTGCACTTAACATCGGAGCAGATCCCTTGACTGGGTCTGCGGACTTACCATTAAGGGCTCGCAGTCTCGGGAGAAGCTCGTCGGGAGCTCCAACGACGCAGAGGCTTGACCAGCCCCAACGCGCGGTCCGATCGCTGGCACGGGGGAGCTTAAATTCCCCCGATGCAGGAGCTGATCGCCCTGATGCGGAGGGCCCGACGGCCGGCTACGGGAGTCAAGATCGTCCCGTCAACGGAAGTCTCAAGGCCCCCGACCACAGGAGAGCAGAGAAGATAAACGATTTGAACTTATTTCCGCCTTCCATTACAGTGAGGAATGTGGAGGAGTCGCTGTGGTGGATGTTTATGTTAAAATGTGTTCTGTGTGTTCCGTTGCTTTTTATTTGTATTACAGATTTGCAAATTAAATTCCTCGTATGTGCAAAACATACTCGAATATTATTGTGATTGTATGCCATCTGCCCTTCGAGCCAGCCATTCATTGTCATCATGGCTGATCATCCACAATCAGTACCCCGTTCCTGCCTTCTCCCCGTATCCCTTGACTCCGCTATCTTTAACATAGTAACATAGAAAATAGGTGCAGGAGTAGGCCATTCGGCCCTTCGAGCCTGCACCGCCATTCGATATGATCATAGCTGATCATCCAAGTCAGTATCCCATCCCTGCCTTCTCTCCATACCCCCTGACCCTTTAGCCACAATGGCCACATCTAACTCCCTCTTAAATATAGCCAATGAACTGGCCTCAACTACCTTCTGTGGCAGAGAATTCCACAGATTCACCACTCTCTGTGTAAAAAATGATTTTCTCATCTCGGTCCTAAAATAATTCCCTCTTATCCTTAAACTGTGATCCCTAATTCTGGACTTCTACAACATCGGGAATAATCTTCCTGCATCTAGCCTGTCCAACCCCTTAAGAATGTTGTAAGTTTCTATAAGATCCCCCCTCAAACTTCTGAATTCTAGCTTGTACAAGCCGAATCTATCCAGTCTTTCTTCATATGAAAGTCCTGCCATCCCAGGAATCAGTCTGGTGAACCTTCTCTGTACTTCCTCTATGGCAAGAATGTCTTTCCTCAGATTAGGAGACCAAAACTGTACGCAATACTCCAGGTGTGGTCTCACCAAGACCCTGTACAACTGCAGTAGAACCTCCCTGCTCTTATACTCTTATACTCAAATCCTTTTGCTATGAATGCTAACATACCATTTGCTTTCTTCACTGCCTGTTGCACATGCATTCCTACTTTCAATGACTGGTGCACCATGACACCCAGGTCTCATTGCATCTCCCCTTTTCCTAATCGGCCATCATTCAGATAACAGTCTACTTTCCCCTTTTTCCCGTTTTAACAGCTCTATTTGACTCTGCCTTGAAACCTATCCAGATAATTGGCCTCCACTGCCTTCTGAGGCAGAGAATTCGACAGATTCATAACTCTCTGGGTGAAAAATGTTTTTCCTTATCTCCGTTCTAGATGGCCTACCCCTTATTCTTGAAATGTGGCCTCTTGTTCTGCCCCCCCCCCCCCCCCCCCCCCAACATCGGGAACATGTTTCCTGCCTCCAGCGTGTACAATCCCTTAATAACCTTATATGTTTCAGTGACATACCCTCTCATCCTTCTAAATTCCAGCATATATTTGGAGATCAAAACTGCACACAATACTCCAGGTATGGCCTCACTAGGATCCTAGTACAACTGCATGATGACCTCTTTGCTCCTATACTCAATTCCTCTTGTTATGAAGGCCAACATGCAATTAGCTTTCTTCACTGCCTGGTATACCTGCGTGCTTACTTTAAGTGACTGATGAAAAAGGACTCCCAGATCTCGTTATGCTTCCCCTTTTCCTAACTTGATAATAACCTACCTTCCTGTTGCTGCCACTAAATTGGGTAACCTCACATTTATCCACATTAAAATGCATCTGCCATGCTTCTGCCTGCTTACCCAACCTGTCCAAGTCACCCTGCATCCTCATAGCATCCTCCTCACAGTTCACAATGCCACCCAGATGTGTGTCATCTGTAAATTTCCTAGTTACAATTAATCCCTTCATCTAAATCATTAATGTATATTGTAAATAGCTGTGGTCCCAGCACCGAACCAGCACCCCACTAGTCACTGCCTGCCACTCTGAAAGGGACCTGTTTATCCCTACCCTTTGTTTCCTGTCTTCCAACCAATTTTCTATTCATCTCAGTAACCTACCCCCAAAACCATGTGCTCAAATTTTTCCCACTAATCTCCTATGTGGGACCTTATCAAAAGTTTTCTGAACGCCCAGATACACTACATCCACTGGTTCCCCCCTGTCCATTTTCTTAGTTACACCCTCCAAAAATTCCTGAGGATTAGTCAAGCATGAATTCCCCTTCATAAATCCATGCTGACTCAGACCGATCCTGTTACTGCTATCCAAATGTGCCGCTATTTCATCTTTTATATTTGACTCCAGCATCTTCCCCACCACCGATGTCAGGCTAACTGGTTTATAATTCACTGTTTTCTCTCTCCCGCCTTTCTTAAAGAGTACGATAACATTAGGTACTCTCCAATCCACAGGAACTGATCCTAAATAGATCGAACATTGGAAAATGATCACCAATGCATCCCCGATTTTCAGAGCCACTCCCTTAAGTACCCTGGGATGCAGACCATCAGGCCCTGGGGATTTAACAGCCTTCAGTGCCATCAGTCTACCCAATATCACTTCCTGCCTAATGTGAATTTCCTTCAGTTCCTCTGTCACCTTGATCCTCTGGCCAGTAGTATATCAGGGAGATTGTTTGTGTCCTCCTTAGTGAAGACATATCCAAAGTACCTGTTCAACTAGTCTGCCAATGTCTTGTTCCCCCTAATAAATTCAACTGATTGTGGCTTCAAGGTACCAACTTTGGTGTTACCTATATTTTTCATTTTCACATAGAAGCTTTCACTATCCTCCTTTATATTCCTGGCTAGCTTACCTTCATACCTCATCTTTTCTCCCCGTGTTTCCTTTTTAGTTATCTTCTGTTGCTCTTTAAAACGTTCCCAATCCTCTGGCTTCCCGCTCATCTTTGCTATGTTGTACCTCTTCTCTTTTATTTTTATAATGTCCTTGACTTCCTTTGCCAGGCACGATCGCCCCTTACTCCCCTGAGAATCTTTCTTCCTCTTTGGAATGAACTGATCCTGTACCTTCTGTATTATTCCCAGAAACACCTGCCATTGGTCTTCCACTGTCATCTCTGTTAGGGTATTTTTCCAGTCAACTTTGGCCAGCTCCTCCGTCATCACCCCATAGTCCAATTTGTTCAACTGTGATACTGGCACATTCGATTTTCCCTTCTCCCTCTCAAATTGTAGATTAAATCATCATATCATGGTCACTACATCCTAATGTCTCCTTTACCTCGAGTTCCCTTATCAAATCCGGTTTATTACACAACACTAAATCTAGAATTGCCTTCTCTGGTCAGCTCCAGTACAAACTGCTCTAAGAATCGATCTTGGAGGCACTCCACAATCTCCCTTTCTTGGGGTGCATTAGATTAGATTAGATTAGATTAGATTAGATTATTTAATGACCACACAGTCAAATTGGTGGAATTCAGGTTCAGTACAGGATGTTACAAGGTAGGCTGATTCCCGTCAAACATAACATAAAACACAACATCATACAATATACAGTACATGCATGGGGAGGATATGTGCTGTTGTCATAGAGTGTTCAGAATTCGGATTGCGTGTGGGTAAGAACTGTTTTTAAATCGAGATGTCTTGGCGGGCAATGAGCTGTAGCGCCTTCCTGATGGCAGCAGGTGGAAGATGTGGTGAGCTGGGTGGGAGGGATCAGAGATGATTTTCTTCACCCTTGACACGGACCGTTTGTGATGGAGTGATTCTATTGATGGAAGGGGAGTGCTGATTATTTTGGATGCTTTGTTAACTATACCAACCTGATTTCCCCAGTCTACCTGCATGTTGAAATCCCCATAACAACCTTTGCGACATGACAATTGTAACTCTTAATTCAACTTGCACCCTATATCGAAACTACTTTTTGGGGGCCTGTAGATAACTCCCATGGGGTATTTTATCCTTACAATTCCTCAGTTCTATCCATACTGCCTCTGCATCTCCTGATTCTATGTCACCCCCCGCAAGGGACTGAATTTCATTCCTCACCAACAGAGCCACCCCACCCCCTCTGTTCAACTGTCTGTCTTTGATCGGACGTATACCCTTGAATATTCAGTTCCCAGCCCTGGCCCTCTTGCAGCCATGCTCCTGTAATTCCCACAACATCATGGTTACCAAATTCTAACTGAGCTTCAAGCTCATCTATTTTATTTCTTATACTCCATCCATTCATATGTAATACTTTGAATCAATTAATCCCCTCACCTTTCACATCAATTCATAGAAACATAGAAACATAGAAAATAGGTGCAGGAGTAGGCCATTCGGCCCTTCAAGCCTGCACCGCCATTCAATATGATCATGGCTGATCATCCAACTCAGTATCCTGTACCTGCCTTCTCTCCATACCCCCTGATCCCTTTAGCCACAAGGGCCACATCTAACTCCCTCTTAAATATAGCCAATGAACTGGCCTCGACTACCTTCTGTGGCAGAGAGTTCCAGAGACTCACCACTCTCTGCGTAAAAATGTTTTTCTCATCTCAGTCCTAAAGTATTTCCCCTTTATCCTTAAACTGTGACCCCTTGTCCTGGACTTCCCAAACATCGGGAACAATCTTCCTGCATCTAGCCTGTCCAACCCCTTAAGAATTTTGTACGTTTCTATAAGATCCCCCCACAATCTTCTAAATTCTAGTGAGGACAAGCCAAGTCTATCCAGTCTTTCTTCATATGAAAGTCCTGACATCCCAGGAATCAGTCTGGTGAACCTTCTCTGTACTCCCTCTAAGGCAATGATGTCTTTCCTCAGATTTGGAGACCAAAACTGTACACAATACTCCAGGTGTGGTCTCACCAATACCCTGTACAACTGCAGTAGAACCTCCCTGCTCCTATACTCAAATCCTTTTGCTATGAATGCTAACATACCATTCGCTTTTTTCACTGCCTGCTGCACCTGCATGCCCAAAGATCCTATAGCTGAGCAAGATAGGCTACTCCTGCGCAATGCAATGGGCCGACTTGTAGTACGCTACGGAGGGGATCTTGGGCATTTTTCCCCGCCCATTTTAGTAACTGGAACCTACCAGACCCGATCCGACTCGCAGGGTAATCAGACTAGATTGTGCTGGAAAGAACACACATACATGAATGTGATAGAGATGTATGTAATCATATAACACACACAATTATATTTCTTCTGATTTTTATATCCAATGATGAACTTTATTTCAGACTAGACAAGGGACATTAAATAATAAACATTGTAAACCTCCCCTCAACTTCACACACACTAGGCCCTATCCCACCCCTCAATTCTCCCTCCCCCGGCCCTACCCAACCCTCCTGCGCCACCACTACCCCACTTGCACTACTCCCCGCCCAAGTCAAAGACCAAAGCGAAGATACGGGCAAAGATCCTATAGCTCCGCTATAAGATCTTTGGATACGGGAGAGGAAGCAAAGAACCGATCTTTGGCCGGAAGCAAGATGGCGGAACAAGATGGCAGAGGCTGGTTGCTAAAATAGGTCCTATAATCACCTATAATTCCTATTTCACTTGGCCATACTCTCCTATCCGTTCCTGAGCTTTCTACTTCTTTAATTCCGGTGTATTTTTTAAACGTTTATATTCTCTTTCCCTTTAACTCAGGAGCGGTCCGGGCTGTCGCCGAGGGAGGACGGACGGAGCCGCGGCTCGAGAGGCTAACAGAGGCTAAGAGGTTTGCCACGCACTGCAAGGGAGCAGTGGACCAGACAGGAAGAGCGGACGGAATTACCACTAGACAGCCAAACCAGTAGGTAATTTACGGCTGGGGTGAGTACTTTCCCATTTATAGGAGGTAGGATTATATAAATAAGGGGTGTATCAATACAGTAATCCGGGTAGGGGATTCTTAAATAGGACCAGTTAATTACTTATATAAGATGGGCGGCCAGGAGATGTGCCAATACTGATAGATGTGGGAATTTGTCGACACCATTGATGTAGATGATCCCTACAGCTGCAGTAAGTGTTTGAGGCTAGCGGAACTCGAGCTCCGCATTGATGAGCTGGAGACCCAACTTCATACGCTGCGGTACATCAGGGAGGGGGAGTATTACCTGGATGTTTTGTGCCAGGGGATGGTCACACCGACCAGTTTAACTAATTCAGTAGTTAGTGAGCAAGGAAAGGAAGGTGTGGCCATAAGCGAGGCAGGTAGGGGGAACCAGGAGGAGATGCGGCAGGAGCCACAGCCCTTGTCACTGACGAGCATGACCGAGGCTCTTACTCAATGTGAGGACGGGATCAGGGGCTGTGGGAGGGATGAGCAACCTGGCTGCAGCACCGTGGATCAGGGGGCCATTCAAGAGGGGGGATTTAGAAGAAATGCCGTTGTGATAGGGGATAGTATTATTCGGGGGGTAGATAAGGTTCTCTGCGGCCAGCAGAACATGTCCCGAAGGCTGTGTTGCCTACCCGGTGCTAAGGTTAAGGATATCTCTGCGATGCTGGAGAGAAATTTGCAGAGGGAGGGGGAGGATCCAGTGGTCGTGGTCCATGTGGGGACCAATGACATAGGAAGGACGAGGAAGGAGGATCTGCTGAAGGAGTTTGAGCAGTTAGGGAATAAATTAAAAAGCAGAACCTCGAGGGTACTGATCTCCGGATTGCTACCTGAGCCACGGGCCAAATCGGCGAGGGTACGTAAAATTAAAAAGCTGAATGCGTGGCTCAAAGACTGGTGTGGGAAAAATGGGTTTGGTTTCTTGGGCCACTGGCACCAGTACTGGGACAGGGGGGATCTGTTCTGTAAGGACGGACTTCACCTGAACGGTGCTGGGACTGGGGTCCTGGCAAATCATATAACTAGGGCAGTAGAGAGGTCTTTAAACTAAGTAGCGGGGGGGAGGTATCAAGGGGGGTAATAATGGCAGGGGTAGAGGAAATAGAGCAGGGTATCAGTGGGGAAGCGGAAAATCAAAATGTGACAGGAGGATCCAGAATGTGTGAAGATAAAGCTCTAGATGTAAAAGGGGCAAAAACGGAAAGGAAGGGTAGTAAAAATCATCTGAAAGTGCTTTATCTAAATGCACGGAGTATTCGAAATAAGATAAATGAATTAACGGTGCAATTAAGTATATATAGTTATGATATCGTGGCCATTACGGAGACATGGCTGCAAGGGGATCAGGACTGGGAGTTAAATATAGAGGGGTACTCGACAATTAGAAAAGATAGACAGGAAAGAAAGGGAGGAGGGGTGGCCCTTTTAATAAGGGAGGGAATAACGGCAATAGAGAGGAAGGATATTGCGTTGAAGGATCAGGATAGTGAAACAGCTTGGGTACAGATAGAGAATAACAAGGGGAAAAAAAACACTAGTGGGTGTAATTTATAGACCTCCAAATAGCTGTGACGCTGTTAGTCAGAACATAAATCTGCAAATAGTTGACGCATGTAAAAAGGGAACTGCTGTAATCATGGGGGACTTCAATTTTCATATTAATTGGGCAAACCAAACTGGGCAGGGTAGACTAGAGGAAGAGTTTATAGAATGTATTAGAGACGGGTTCCTAGAACAGTATGTCACAGAACCGACAAGGGGGGAGGCAATCTTGGATCTGGTCCTGTGTAATGAAGCAGGATTAATTAAAAATGTCATAGTTAGAGACTCGTTGGGAACAAGTGACCACAATATGGTCGAATTCCATATTCAAATAGAAGGGGAGCAGGTTGAAACTCAGGCTAGGGTGCTTAGTCTAAATAAGGGGGATTATGAAGGTATGAGGACTGAGCTGATCAAAGTTGACTGGGATAGCAGACTCAAGAATAAGACGGTACATGAGCAGTGGTGTACGTTTAAGGATCTACTGTATAACCTTCAAGAAAAATTTATTCCTATGAAGAAAAAAAGGGGTAAGGGTAAGAACAGTCAGCCATGGCTCAGTAAAACTATAAAGGATAGTATTCGGCTGAAGGCAAGGGCATATAAGGTAGCCAGAGATAGTGGGAGGGTAGAGGATTGGGAAGCATTTAAAGGTCAGCAAAAAATAACTAAGAGATTAATTAAGACGGGGAAAATAGACTATGAAAGGAATTTAGCGAACAACATAAAAACTAATAGTAAGAGTTTTTATAGCTATATAAAAAGAAAAAGGGTGGCTAAGGTGAACGTTGGTCCATTGGAGGGTGAGACTGGAGAGTTGTTGGTGGGGAACATGGAAATGGCAAAGGCATTAAACGAGTATTTTGTATCAGTCTTCACCATAGAAGACACAAAAAATATTCCAACGCTGGATAAACAGGGGGCGGTAGGAATGGAGGAGCTAAATACTATTAAAATCACCAAGGAGGTGGTATTAGGGAAATTAATGAGACTGAAGGAGGATAAATCCCCTGGGCCTGATGGATTACATCCAAGGGTCTTGAGGGAGATAGCGGTGGGGATTGTGGGTGCATTGGTGATAATTTTCCAAAACTCCCTGGAGGCAGGAACGGTCCCAGTGGATTGGAAAATGGCCAATGTAACACCTATATTTAAAAAAGGAAGTAAACAGAAGGCGGGTAACTATAGACCGGTTAGTTTAACATCGGTGGTGGGTAAAATGTTAGAGACAATTATTAAAGAAACACTAACGGGGCACTTGGATAAACATGACTTCATCGGACAGAACCAGCATGGTTTTGTGAAGGGGAAGTCCTGTTTAACGAATCTGCTTGAATTCTTTGAGGAAGTAACAACCCGGGTGGATAAAGGGGAACCGGTGGATGTGGTATACTTGGACTTCCAAAAGGCTTTTGACAAGGTGCCACATAAGAGACTATTGCTAAAAATAAAAAATTATGGGATTGGGGGTAATATATTAGCATGGGTAGAGGATTGGCTAACAAATAGGAAGCAGAGAGTGGGGATAAATGGTTCATACTCGGGATGGCAACCGCTAACTAGCGGGGTTCCGCAAGGGTCGGTGCTGGGACCCCAGTTGTTCACAATTTATATAAATGATTTGGAGGAGGGAACCAAGTGTAATATATCAAAATTTGCGGACGATACAAAAATGGGAGGAAAAGTAGGGGATGAGGAGGATAGGAAGAGTCTGCAAAAGGATATAGATAAGCTAGGTGAGTGGGCAACAACTTGGCAGATGAAATTTAATACTAATAAATGTGAAGTCATTCACTTTGGGAAAAAAAATGATAGGGCAAGTTATTTTCTAAATGAGGAGGAGCTGCGTTGTAATGCAACGCAAAGGGATCTAGGGGTAGTAGTACATGAATCACTAAAAGTTAGTATGCAGGTGCAGCAAGCAATCAGGAAGGCCAATGGAGTTTTGGCCTTTATTGCTAGGGGGATTGAGTATAAAAACACGGAGGTCTTGCTGCAGCTGTACACAGTATTAGTGAGACCACATTTGGAATACTGTGTACAGTTCTGGGGTCCATACTTAAGAAAGGATGTACTAGCCCTGGAGGCAGTGCAGCGAAGGTTTACAAGATTAATTCCTGCAATGAGGGGATTGACATATGAGGAAAGGTTAAGTAGGCTGGAACTCTACTCTTTGGAGTTTAGAAGAATGAGAGGCGATCTCATTGAAACATATAAGATCGTGAGGGGCCTTGATCGGGTGGATGCACCGAGGATGTTCCCAATGATCGGGGAAACTAGAACTAGGGGACATAGTTGCAGAATAAGGGGGGGCTCTTTTAAAACTGAGATGAGGAAGAACTTCTTCACCCAGAGGGTGGTTAATTTATGGAATTCACTGCCCCAGGGAGCAGTGGAAGCAGAAACGTTAAATATATTTAAGTCTAAAATAGATGGTTTTTTAGCTGCCAAGGGGATAAGGGGCTACGGGGAGAGGGCAGGGATATGGACCTAGGTATGGTTAGTATAGTAGAACTGAGTGATCTCCTGGACAAGTGTCGATCGCCTGGATTGGGGTCGGAGAGGAATTTCCCGGATTTTTTTCCCGAATTGGACCTGGGTTTTTATCCGTTTTTTTGCCTCCCCCAGGAGATCACGTGGTTCTTGGGGTGGAGAGGGGTGATAGCGGTATAAAGGGGAGGGTAGTGTCTTGTGTTCTGTGTCTTGTGTCTACTGTTTGTGGGTAAGTGTGTCTGTTTAGTGTTCAGCCATGAGCGAATGGCGGTGCGGGCTCGACGGACCTGGTGGTCTACTCTCGCACCTACTTTCTATGTTTCTATGTTTCTAACTCCATCCTTATATTTCCATGACGTCTCGGAGTGGCTGCATGATGTCCTCAGGGGGAAGGAGGAGCAACTGGAGGTTTTGGGGCATGTGGGCACAAATGATATAGGTACGAAGAGGAAAGAGGGTCTGCAACTTGAGTTCATGGAATTATGTCAAAGGCTGGAAAGCAGGACCTCCAGAATAGCTATTTCTGGTTCGCTTCCAATACCCCGCGCTAGTGAGGGTAAGAACAGAAATATAGGAGGTATGAATGTCTAACTGAGGAGTTGATGCAGGGGGGCATTTATTTAGGTTTAGAAACATAGAAAATAGGTGCAGGAGGATGTCATTCGGCCCTTCGAGCCAGTTGTGCCGAAGGGCCTGTTTCTGCACTGTATTATCTATGACACTATGACTACCTCTCAAACCCTCCGTCTCCCCTTCCCTCCGGCCCTCTCTTCAGATTCTGGCTCTATGTCCCACTACATCTCCCTCTGCATGCACCTTTCCCCCCACTCTGCCGCCCTCGCAAACGTACCTTTCCCATTCCTTTCATGCTCTCCCCATAACATTGCTCCATCCTTCAAACTGGACTTCCATTGCTATGCTGATGACACCCAGATCTATCTCAGCACCAAGTGCCCCCATCACCCCCCTCTCTCCCATATCAACTCCTGCCTGTCAGCCATCAAATCTTGGATGCAACTCAACTTCCTTAAATTAAACTGTAACAAAACAGAATTTCTCCTCATTGTTCCAAATCAACACTTACCAAAATTAACAACCCCACTCTCACTATTGACGGCACCACTGTCTCCCCATCTCCTCAGGCCCGCAACCTTGGCGTGATCTTTGACTCAACCCTCTCCCTTGAGCCTCACATCCGCCATGTTGTCAAAACATCATTTTTTCACCTCCGCAACATTGCCAAAATCAGACCCTCTCTCACACCCCCCGCTGCTGAAAGACTCATCCATGCCTTCATCTCCTCCCGACTGGACTATTGTAACTCTCTTCTCTTTGGCATTAATTCCAGCAACATCAACCGACTCTAACTGGTCCGGAATGCAGCCGCCCGACTCATTACCCACACCAAATCCTGGCACCACATCACCCCAGTCCTCAAAGAACTTCACTGGCTTCCCATTTCCCACCGGATCATCTACAAAATCCTGGTCTTCACCTACAAAGCCCTCAACCACTTGCCCCCCCCCCCCCTTATCTCACTGACCTCCACTCCCACTACCAACCCTCACGGTCCCTCAGATCCATTTCAGCCGGTCTCCTCTCCATTCTGAAATCCAACCTCTGCACTTTTGGAGACAGAGCCTTCTCCAGGGCAGCTCCCAGGCTCTGGAACTCCCTCCCACAATGGATCCGAACTTCTGAGTCCCTCACCATCTTCCAGTCCCGCCTCAAGACCCATCTCTTCACCTCTGCATACCCTTAGTCCCATGTCCCCCTCCCCTTTGCATCTCTGTCTTACTGCTCTATTTTGTTTTGTTCTTGACTCACCATGTAAAGCGACTTTGAGTCCTTGAAAAGCGCTATATAAATAAAATGTATTATTATTATTATTATTATTATCCTAACCTAAACCTCTCCTCCCATCACACTGCTCCCATCACACTGCTCCCTCTCACCCCTCCTCTCCCTCTCTCCCTGTCATACCCCTCCCTTTTTGACCTCCAACTCTCACTCTCTCCAGTCACATCGCTCCATTTCCCCATCACGCCGCACCCTCATTCCCCTCCTCCACTCTCTCTCCGCTCCACCATTCCTTCTCTCCCCTTAACCTATTCCACTCTCCCAATCACAGTGCACCTTCACACCCCTCCACTCCATCTTTCCACATCACACTGCTTCCTATTTGTCCCCCTCCAACCTCTCCCATCACACTTCCCTCTCTATTATCCGCTTCTTCCTCTCTCCCCTTCTCCTCTCCATCTCTCCCCATCTCACTGCTCCCCGTCTCTCATCCTCCTCCTCCTCCTCCTCGCAATCTCCCTCTCCCACATGTGGGTGATCTCCATTAGACCTGGGCTACACCTACTTCTACCAAAGTGTTACAAGTGGAGAATCCTGCAGCCGCCTATTTGTTGTACTAACCCAGTAAACGAACTGGCATCACGCGGCACGTCGGAAGTGTGGGGATTGCGGGGATGGTGAGAGGAGGGTGCGCACTGCCTAGCCTTGGTAATAAACAAGTCAAACGGGGGCTGGTGTAGTGTGGGTGCCGGTGGATGAGATCAACTTCGGATCTGGACTCAGTGAAGGCTGGGCTTTGGGAAGATTACAAGAGGCGGGCCACGCTCAGGAAAGAGATGGTCACACCAGGGTAAGGGAACACCAGACGGACATTTCACATGTGGGAGACTGGAAAATCATTCTGGGGTTGGTTATACAAGACAGACCACTTTCAAGAGTAGGATCTGAATCACGGTGGGAGATTAGACGATTGGCCCCAATGCGAAGTTCATCTCAGACCTGTCCCCACTGCGGTGGGAGATCGGTCGATTGGGGAAATGTGACAGATCTCACTGTGATGGGCTGGAGATCCCGGAGCGGGACCATTGATGGGATCATCCACCCGGGACAGAAAGCTGAAATATCCGCCGGTGCATGTCAGGAGCCGAAGCTCGGCTGCAGAGACTGCGGCCTCCTCTGGGATGCGCTCAGTCCACGGATTTATTTATGAGCCGAATAGCCGAGATGACCAGATATCTTATGGCGTTTTTCACCTGCTCCCTGAACTTGGACTGGGTCGCCGCATAAATAAATGTGTTTGTGCAGCAGCTAAGATTCCTCAGCAAATAGCCGACGTCGTGTAGGATCCATTGAGAATCATTCCGATTTGTTCCAATTCCTGTGATCTTATAATAGGCGAAGTTTAAAACAAACGTCAGCCACAGGAGGATGAAGCTGCCGGAGATGGTGAACAGTAAAACCATGGACTTCCTCCTGCTCTCCATCTCAGGGTCATTGCGGTTACTCCTCTTGCTCTCACCCCTCAGCCCCTTACGTACGCGACTGGCCACTAAAATGTGCCGGACTGTCAGACCATTGAGCAGCAGGATTACAGCGAAAGGAAGGAAAGGAGTTAAAACCATGTTGAGCCAGTCAAACGCGACCCACCCGGGGTTAGTGAAATAACTGTCCATCCTGATACAGCCCCACGTAACATTGTCAATAATCAATCGGGGTTCACGTGTGAAGTAGCGCGGAACGTTTATCAGACAGAGCAGAACGCCGGCAGCTCCGAGAATCGCAGCCGCAGTTTTCCCGGTGCAATATTTTGTTTTCAGCTTCTGACAACAAATGGCGACATAACGATCAAAGGTGAAAGTGACTGTGAACCAGACAGAACAGTTTGTAGCTGCATACGTTATTATTTCCATAACACTGCACACAGGGTAGATGTTCACGAAACTCCAATAAAAGTAATGATAACCGATCTGATACAAAATGACCTCGGCGATCACGTCCACTAGATCGGCCGCTGCCATGGCCATGAGGTAGCGAGTGGTGCAGGTGCAGAGGCCGCACTTTCCCCGAGACAGGATCGCAATCGCAACTAAATTCACTGCAGAAAGAAAGGGGAACAGACAGAGGACATTACTGGACATAGAAACATTGAAAATAGGTGCAGAGAAGGCCATTTGGCCCTTGGAGCCAACACCGCTATTCATTAGGATCATGGCTGAACATCCACAATCAGTAACCCGTGCCTGCCTTCTCCCCATTTCACTTGATTCCGCTAACCGAGCTCTACCGAACTCTTTTTAACATTCATCCAGTGAATTGGCCTCTATTGCTTTCCGTGGCAGAGAATTTCACAAATTCACAACTGCGTGAAAAAGTTCATTCTCATCTCAGTTTTAAACGACCTCCCCTTTATCCTTGCACTGCGACCCCTCGTTCTGTACTCACCCAACATTGGGAACATTGTTCCAGCATCTCGCATGTCTAGTCTTTTTCTAATTGTACTAGACTAAGTGGGACACGTTAGGTCCCTGGCACACGGGAGGCCTGGTCCCCTAATGCAACCAGTTCCCCAACGTAATATTCCACCACTCACCGCTCCCCCAACGCAATGTTGCACCACTCACCCATCGTCCCTAACTGCGCAGGAGCAGCTGACGTTTTTAAAGTTAAAAATAGCTATAACGTAAAATATAAGATCAATGCAAATGCATCTCACTCTCCCTCTTCAGTCCCCTATTCCCCTCCTCCATCATCCTCCCTCTCCCCACTCTCCATCAACCTTCCTCTGCTTCACCCCCTCATTCCATCCCTCCCCTTTTCCCTCTTTCCCTCCCCTCCCCCATTACATTGCCATCCCTCTTCCTACCCCTATCCCCCTCGATTTTCCCTCGTCGCCCAGGGAATCCTTGCTCCCCCTCCTCTTCACCGCGCGTGTGTGTGTGTGTGTGTGTGTGTGTGTGTGTGTGTGTGTGTGTGTGTGTGTGAGTGTGTGTGTGTGTGTGTGTGTGTGTGTGTGTGTGTGTGTGTGTGTGAGTGTGTGTGTGTGTGTGTGTGTGTGTGTGTGTGTGTGTGTGTGTGTGTGTGTATGTGTGACTATCACTCTCTCTGTCTCGTTCTCTCTGTCCAGTTCTGTTGTCTCTTTCGCTTCTCTCTCTATCTCTCTCTCCCCAGTAGACCAGGCTGTGCACAAGCCCAGGGGTGGGTTGTAGTGTGTATCGACGGTGCTGCAGAGACAGGTTACTGTGGAAGCTTGAAAAAGTAGAGAAGGCTGCAGGAGTCAACGTTCTTACACTTACACTTACACTTCCAGAGAGATCCTTACCACTGAGATTATCCCCGCAGCTGTAGAATTGAAATGAAGGCACAGATATGATGGCAATAAACAGCAGGAGGACTGGTGCTCTCTGAAATACACTGTCGTAGAGTGGGGAGGGAGAGTGAGAGGCCGAGGCTCGCTACTCTCCCTCTAAGCAGGGCCGGAACTGTGCCGCCAACAGACGTCGCTCCAGCCTCAGCGCCGCGGTCAAATGCCGCACGCCGGGGAGACTTTTGCGCCCCACCATCCTTCTAAATTCCTGTAACTACAAGCCCAGTCGTTCCAATCTTTCCTCATATGACAGTCCCGCCATCCCGGGGATTAACCTTGTTAACCTATGCTGCACAGCCTCAATAGCAAGGATATCCTTCCTCAAATTAGGAGATCAAAACGGCACACAATACTCCAGATGTGGTCTCACCGGGGCCCTGTACAAATGCAGGTGGAGTTATTTACTCTCTGATCCTCTCGTTATGAAGGCCAACATAACTTTCTTCACTGCCTGCTTTACTTTCAGTGACTGGTATACAAGTCACCCAGGTTTCGTTGCACTTCCCTTTTTCCTAATCTGACACCATTGATATAATGGTGAAGAAACTCAGCGGATGAGGCAGCATCTATAGAGAGAAGGAATTGGCGAAGTTTCGGGTCGAGACCCTTCTTCAGACTGATGTCAGGAGCGGGGGAAGGACAAAGGAAAAATGTAGGCGGAGACAGTCGAACGTGGGAGAACTGGGAACGGGGGGATGCAGAGGGAGAGAGCAAGGGCTACCTTAACTTAGAGCGGAATGGTACCATTCGGCGCCGCCGTTTCGGCGCCTCCGTTTCGGGGTGTTAGAGTTAGGGTTAGGGTATGGGTTAGGGTTAGGGTTAGGGTTAGGGTTAGGGTTAGGGTCAGGGTATGGGTTAGGGTTAGGGTTAGGGTTAGGGTTAGGGTTAGGGTTAGGGTTAGGGTTAGGGTTAGGGTTAGGGTTAGGGTTAGGGTTAGGGTTAGGGTTAGGGTTAGGGTTAGGGTGCCACAGCGGTGGGCCAGTGGAAACCAAGTTCCAAACTTGTTAACACAAAGCTGATGTCACTTGCAATATCCTTGGCATAGGAACTTCTTGCAGAGGGTGATGAATCTCTGGAATTCACTATCCCGGAGTATTGTGACGCATGGAACACTTTTATTTATCAGGAGGTATTTACAGAGGTTAGGGTTAGGGTTAGGGTTCTGATGAGTACAGATATTATAAACGGAGGAGCTGAAACAGCGGCGCAGGAACGGCAGCGCCGAAAAGTACCCGACCCGCTGCTGCCGCTCGCAGCACCAAGCGACCCCGACCCCGACCCCGGACGAAACGCAAGCCAGCACATAATGCAGCACCACCGTTGCCCAGACTGTTTGTAGCTATTGACCTATGACCTGGGCGTGCGCAGTCCTGTACTCTCTTTCCCTTTAACTCCATCCTTGTATTTCAAATTTGTCTCCTTCCCTCTACTATTTAGTTTTAAATAGTTCTCCGAGGCTGAACACCAGGATGCCTTTCACGGTGTCGGTGCGTGGATGCAAGTTAGAATATCAGGCCCAGCTCCGACTGCATCAGCGGAGAAGACTGTAAAGGGCGGGGCGGCGATGAGCAGTCACACGCTGCAATACGCGGAATGGCCCTTTCTGTAGTTAACCCTGCTCGCAGTCTCTGTTCGGGCCGAGTTCGCTGATTAGCCGGTACCAGACGTGTTTTACCAGGACTCTGGGAACTCGGAGGTAGACAAATGTGTTGCAGTAACTTAGCGGGTGCGGCAGCATTTATGGAGCGAAGGAAATGGGCAACGTTTCGAGCCGACAATTTAGAAACCAACATGCGGTGGAATCCCATTGTGACAGACTCTATATTGAAACGTGTCCACAGGACTGGATGTTCTCTGTGATCAATGACTCAGGCTTAGTACTTCACAATGTAAACCCCTCCCACTCACACCGTCCCGGGGCTGCCTGTCCCGAGCACTGGGACAACTCGGCCAAGGTCTCACTGAAAACAAGAACAAGATGTTAGTCGGTCGCGGCAGTGAGGTAAAAAGAGGGTTAGTTCCGGCTGACTGGAAATAAGAGAAAAAAATGCAGCGTTAATTCAAAAATATTTAACTGAGAGGATTGACATCACTAGCTTCTTCTTGTACAACAATCATAAATTGAGAGGCTTACAACATGATCAAACTCAGGTTAACACCGGTTAACACACGGAGGTATGAAACTAAAATAAATCTGCTCACATACCGGGCAATCCAACGACAGCAATTATCACGTTCAAGATTTTCGCCACACGATAATATTCCCGAAACTTTTCCCACATTTTTTCTGTCCAACGATGTGTCCCAGTGTGCTATCGGTAATCTCTCGGTATGAAATGCTGGCGCAGATCATACCCGGCGTTCTTATACCATTTGACGCATCCACAGGGACAGTGAAGTTTCAACAGAGTTAAATATAGATGTTTTGGAATTATTCACAAACGGATTCGAGCAGCCAAGTGAAATCTCCCCTGCGTCAGGTTGTGATTTATTTTGGGGAATTGTTTGAGAAATTTCAACGACAGGGAATTGTGGCGATACAGAGGGATGGAAATTGGGAGCATCATTGTTCCAGCAAAGGGGATATTGTTTCAAACTCCAGAAGATCTATCTGCCCACTTGTTTTTTCCTGATTTCCTTAAATCCACTTCACTCAGAAAGGCAATTCCAAATTTCAGGGTCCTTTTCGGGGCTTCTGGTGCCCAGTTTGAAAATGGACTGTCAAACTTTGTCCATTGGTTAGTTCTTTTTGTGAACACAAACCAGTTTTGTGAACACAAACCAGTTAAAAAGGTGAGGCAAACAATTGGGCAGCAGCCACCCGACAACCAAAATTCATTTTGTGAACACAAACGTGTTAAAAAGGCGAGGCAAACAATTGGGCAGCAGCCACCTTACAGCCGCATCGAGGGGACCCACCATGGAGTAAACGTGCGGTCAGTGTTATTTGCAGCGAGAGCCGTGACCCTCTCACTTCCTGGGTCTGGCAGAGACTGAGTGAGGGACTACACTTCCAGGTTTTATAATTCCTCCCCTCTGCCGCCAGCGGGGGCAGCAGAGAGAATGGGGATTTAAAAAAAAAACATTACTATCTCTCTGATTCTTCATCGATGGGAAAAATCCTCCAGTCCAGGAAGACGGAGGGGGGCTCTGAGCGAGGTGGCCAAAAATGACGGCCATAGGTGGCGGTGTTCTCTCAGAAATCACACCACAGCAAGCCGAAAGCAGTCAAGTTCAGACTTTTAGTAATATAGATTAAGGGTTTGGACATGCTAGAGGCAGGAAACATGTTCCCGATGCTGGGGGATTCCAGAACCAGGGGCCACAGAAGGAGTGGTAAGCTACTTAGAACGGAGATGAGGAAACACTTTTTCACACAGAGAGTTGCGAGTCTGTGGAATTCTCAGCCTCAGAGGGCGGTGGAGGCCGGTTCCCTGGACACTTTCAAGAGAGAGCTAGATAGGGCTCTTAAAGGTAGCGGAGTCAGGGTATTTGGGGAGAAGGCAGGAACGGGGTACAGATTGTTTGCAATGTTTGTAAACATGTTTGCAATGTTGGGGGAGTCCAGAACCAGGGGCCAGAACCACACTTTAAGAATAATGGGTAAGCCATTTAGAATGGAGATGAGGAAAAAAAATCACAGAGTGTTGTGAATCTCTGGAATTCTCTGCCTCAGAGGCAGTGGAGGCCAATTCTCCGGATGTTTTCAAGAGAGAGTTAGATGGAGCTGTAAAAGTTAGTGAGCCAAGGGATATGGGGAGAAGGCAGGAATGATCACAGTGATTGGCGGTGCTGGCTCGAAGAGTCGAATGACCTACTCCTGCACCTATTGTCTATTTTCTACTGTATTTATCCTCCCTATTCCTATCATAATCTCACAAGCCTCACGAAGATCAGCTCTCGTCCTTCTAGCCTGCTCAACCTCTCAGGTGCTCAGGCCCTCGAATCTTGGCCAAATCCTCGCAGATCTTCTCTGTGCACTTCCCAGCTTAACATCATTCCTGGAACTGTGTCCAAAACTGAAAACAATATTCTAAGTGTGGCCTGGCGAATGTGTTGTACAGCTGCATCATGCCCTTTCATTCTTTCTTTCCTACATTCTTTCCTTGTCCCACCCCAGACATCAGTCTGAAGAAGGGTCTCGACCCGAAACGTCAACCATTCTTCTCTCCGTATTTGCTGCCTCACCCGCTGAGTTACTCCAGCATTTTGTATGCCCTTTCAAATCCTATACTCAATATTCTGACTGAATGAGCCGAATCGGCTGAAATACCTTTTGACCATCCTATCTACCTAGGAAGAAACTTATGTACCTACACTCCTGGATCCCATTGCACTACAACCCACCCCAGAGCCCTGGCATTCACTTTGCAGGTCCTGCCGTGGTTAAACTTCCCAAAATGTAATACCTTGCGCTTTCTGTATTAAACTCCCTCTAACATTCCTCAGCCCACCTACACAATCGATCAAAGTTTGCTGCAATTTTTGACAACCATCTTCACTATCTACAATACCACCCATTTTAGTGCCATCTGGAAACTTACTAATCATGCCTTGTACGTTCACATCCAAATGATTGATATGGGTGACAAAGAGTAATGAGCCAAGCAAAAACCAATAAACCCTGAGGTACATCACTAGGCACAGTCCTCCAGCTCGAAAAATAATGTTCCATCATCGCGCTCTGCTTCCTTCCATGAAGCCACTTTTCCATTCAGGTGATTATCTTTCCTTGGACATCTTTCAATGTATCCTTCCAGAGCAACCTACCATGCAGAAACTGGTCAAATGTCTTGCTGAAATCAATAATGGCAGCATCTACAGCTCTCCATTCAACCTTCGTTTTGGTCACATCTTCAAAAAACTCAATGGGATTCGTGAGACAGGATGTCCTACATAAAATCATGCTGATTATTCTTCATCAGCCCTTGTCCATCTAAATGCATGTATACCATATTTATCAGAATACTCTCTGGTTACTATTAATCACAGATATTAGGCTCACTGGTTAGTCCTGCAACTCTTCTGAAATAGAGGCACAACATATGCCACCCTCCAGTCAGACCCCAGTCTGTTAGGTTAGACAAGCACACCTCTTCAACCCTCACCCTGAACACCGGCGTTCCACAGGGCTGTGTGCTGAGCCCCCTCCTCTACTCCCTCTTCACCTATGACTGCACACCTGAACATGGTACTAACACCATCATCAAGTATGCAGATGATACAACGGTGATTGGCCTCATCAGCAACAATGATGAGTCGGCCTACAGGGAGGAGGTCCAGCACTTAGCAGCATGGTGCGCTGACAACAACCTGGCCGTTAACTCCAAGAAGACCAAGGAGCTCATTGTAGACTTCAGGAAGTCCAGGGGCGGCACGCACACCCCCATCCACATTAACGGGACGGAGGTGGAACGTGTTTCTAGCTTCAGGTTCCTGGGAGTCAACATCTCCGATGACCTCTCTTGGACCCACAATACCTCAACTCTGATCAAATAGACTCACCATCGTCTCTTCTTCCTGAGGAGACTGAAGAAGGTCCATCTGTCTCCTCAGATCCTGGTGAACTTTTACCGCTGCACCATCGAGAGCATCTTTACCAACTGCATCACAGTATGGTATGGCAACTGCTCTGTCTCCGACCGGAAGGCATTGCAGAGGGTGGTGAAAATTGCCCAACGCATCACTGGTTCCTCGCTCCCCTCCATTGAGTCTGTCTAAAGCAAGCGTTGTCTGCGGAGGGCGCTCAGCATCGCCAAGGACTGCTCTCACCCCAACCATGGACCGTTTACCCTCCTACCATCCGGGAGGCGTTACAGGTCCCTCCGTTGCCGAACCAGCAGGTCCAGGAACAGCTTCTTCCCGGCGGCTGTCACTCTACTCAACAACGTACCTCGGTAACTGCCAATCACCCCCCCCCCCCCGACACTTATTATTATTTATTCAAATCATTTGCTATGTCGCTCTTCCAGGGAGATGCTAAATGCATTTCGTTGTCTCTGTACTGTACACTGACAATGACAATTAAAATTGAATCTTGAATCTGAATCTGAATCTGAATCTGAATCTCACTCGTATTTAATGATGACTCATCAATCTCAACCAAAGCACATGTAATTTCCTCTGTTGCTTTCCACATTGTCCTCTAATCTGTCTGATCGAGCCCAGGATATCGGTCTACCTTCTTATACATTATGACCTTCAGCACCTTCTCAATGGTGATGTTAACTGCACTTAAGACACGTCCATTAACAGGGCCACGTTTCCCTCATATATTTCCCCACGGTGGAAGCAGAGGAAAAAATATTAATTGAGTATTTATTGGGACCTCTTTCCTATTCTCAAACTGTGCTGGCATTTTAGTTCTTCACCTTAATCACACTGTTGTCCATGTTCATCCCGTTGGTGAAAATTTATGCAACGTACCTTGACTTCATCTCCAGAACTACAAGTCCATTTTTCCTTAACCCTTCAGCGGTCCAAACTTCTCCCTGGTTACCTTCGTATATATTTTAAAATCTATATTACTAAAACTCTGACCTTGACCGGTTTTAACCATATAATAACCATATAACAATTACAGCACGGAAACAGGCCATCTCGACCCTTCTAGTCCATGCCGAACACGTATTCTCCCTTAGTCCCATATACCTGCGCTCAGACCATAACCCTCCATTCCTTTCCCGTCCATATAACTATCCAATTTATTTTTAAATGATAAAAACGAACCTGCCTCCACCACCTTCACTGGAAGCTCATTCCACACAGCCACCACTCTCTGAGTAAAGAAGTTCCCCCTCATGTTACCCCTAAACTTCTGTCCCTTAATTCTCAAGTCATGTCCCCTTGTTTGAATCTTCCCTACTCTCAGTGGGAAAAGCTTATCCACGTCAACTCTGTCTATCCCTCTCATCATTTTAAAGACCTCTATCAAGTCCCCCCTTAACCTTCTGCGCTCCAAAAAATAAAGCCCTAACTTGTTCAACCTCTCTCTGTAACTTAGTTGCTGAAACCCAGGCAACATTCTAGTAAATCTCCTCTGTACTCTCTCTATTTTGTTGACATCCTTCCTATAATTAGGTGACCAAAATTGTACCCCATACTCCAGAATTGGCCTCACCAATGCCTTGTACAATTTTAACATTACATCCCAACTTCTATACTCAATGCTCTGATTTCTAAAGGCCAGCACACCAAAAGCTTTCTTTACCACCCTCTACATGAGATTCCACTTTCAGGGAACTGTGCACAGTTATTCCCAGATCCCTTTGTTCACCTGCATTCTTCAATTCCCTACCATTTACCATGTACGTCCTATTTTGATTTGTCCTGCCAAGATGTAGCACCTCACACTTATAAGCATTAAACTCCATCTGCCATCTTTCAGTCCACTCTTCTAACTGGGATAAATCTCTCTGTAGACTTTGAAAATCTACTTCATTATCCACAACCCCACCTATCTTAGTATCATCTGCATACTTACTAATCCAATTTACCACACCATCATCCAGATCATTGATGTACATGACAAACAACAGTGGACCCAACACAGATCCCTGTGGCACCCCACTAGTCACTGGCCTCCAACCTGACAAACAACCATCCACCATTACTCTCTGGCATCTCCCATTCAGCCACTGTTGAATCCATCTTGCTACTCCACCATTTATACCCAACCATTGAACCTTCTTAACCAACCTTCCATGAGGAACCTTGTCAAAGGCCTTACTGAAGTCCATATATACAACATCCACTGCTTTACCCTCATCAATTTCCCGAGTAACCTCTTCAAAAAATTCAAGAAGATTAGTCAAACATGACCTTCCAGGCACAAATCCATGTTGACTGTTCCTAATCAGACCCTGTTTATCCAGATGCTTATATATATTATCTCTAAGTATCCTTTCCATTAATTTGCCCACCACTGACGTCAAACTAACAGGTCTATAATTGCTAGGTTTACTCTTAGAACCCTTTTTAAACAATGGAACAACATGTGCAGTACGCCAATCCTCAGGCACTATTCCCGTTTCTAATGACATTTGAAATATTTCTGTCATAGCCCCTGCTATTTCTACACTAACTTCCCTCAATGTCCTAGGGAATATCCTGTCCGGACCTGGAGACTTATCCACTTTTATATTTCTCAAAAGTGTCAGTACTTCCTCTTCTTTGAATCTCATAGTTTCCATAGCTACTCTACTTGTTTCCCTTACCTCACATAATTCAATATCCTTCTCCTTGGTGAATACCGAAGAAAAGAAATTGTTCAATATCTCTCCCATCTCTTTTGGCTCTGCAGATAGCTGTCCACTCTGACTCTCTAATGGACCAATTTAATCCCTCTTTATCCTTTTGCTATTAATATAGCTGTAGAAACCATTTGGGTTTACTTTCACCTTACTTGCCAAAGCAACCTCATATCTTCTTTTAGCTTTTCTAATTTCTTTCTTAAGATTCTTTTTATATTCTTTATACTCCTCAAGCACCTCATTTACTCCATGCTGCCTATAATTATTGTAGATCTCTCTCTTTTTCCGAACCAAGTGTCCAATTTCCCTTGAAAACCATGGCTCTTTCCGATTTTCACTATTTCCTTTCAACCGAACAGGGACATAAAGATTCTGTGCTCTTAAAATGTCACCTTTAAATGTACTCCATTTCTCTTCCACATCTTTCCCATAAAACAAAATGTCCCAATTTACTCCTTTTAAATCCTTTCGCATCTCCTCAAAGTTAGCCTTTCTCCAATCAAAAATCTCAACCCTAGGTCCAGTTCTGACCCTCTCCATAATTATATTGAAACTAATGGTATTGTGATCAATGGTCCCGAACTGTTCCCCAACGCATACCTCTGCCACCTGACCCGTCTCATTTCCTAACAGGAGGTCCAGCACCGCCCCTTCTCTAGTAGGTACTTCTATGTATTGCTGCAAAAAACTATCCTGCACACATTTTAAAAAGTCCAACCCATCCAGCCCATTTACAGAATGTGTTTCCCAGTCTATGTGTGGAAAATTGAAATCTCCCACAATCACTACCTTGTGCTTACTACTAATATCTGCAATCTCCTTACATATTTGCTCTTCCAATTCTCGCTCCCCATTTGGCGGTCTATAATACACCCCTATAAGTGTTGCTACCCCTTTCCCATTTCTCAGTTGCACCCTAATAGCCTCCCTAGACGAGCCCTCTAATCTATCCTGCCAAAGCACTGCTGTAATATCTTCCCTGATAAGCAATGCAACACCTCCACCTCTTGCCCCTCCAATTCTATCACACCTGAAGCAACGAAATCCTGGAATATTTAGTTTCCAATCACAGCCCTCCTGCAACCATTGTTTCACTGATCGCCACAACATCATACTTCCAGGTGTCAATCCAGGCTCTAAGTTCATCCACATTTCTTACAATGCTCCTAGCATTAAAATATACACATTTAAGAAACCCACCCTCTCTTATTCTCTGTTTATTGTCTTTTTCTTCTCTCTCCCCTACATTTTGGGTCAGAGTGCTACCATTCTCTGCCTCCTGCCTCACACATTGACTGCTAGCTTTCCCAATTTGTGTCCCTCCCCCCAACCACTGTGCTGCGATTTCCGACAGAATGCAGCCAACTACGGCCGTCATTTTAGGTCATCTCACTCAGAGCCCCCCTCCGCCTTATGGGTGCTGAGGATTTTTCCCATCGATGACAAATCAGAGATATAATAATGTTTATTTAAAAATCACAATTCTCTCTGCTGCCCCTGCAGGAGGGAGGGGGAGGGACTTTAAAACCAGGATGTGGTGTGCCTCACAGTCCCTGCAAGATGGATGAAGCCAAGCGTCACGTCTCTCTGAGCTCTGAATAACATTGAACAACTGTCTACAAAACTGTCAGTCCCCTTAATGTGGTTTGAAAATGAAAATATGGTTTGTTTGAAGTAAAAAGGCACTGCCTGCAAATGGTTGTTTGGGTGCTTTGGCTTGAAGTTGAAAGGCACTACTTACTGCAAGCGGTGACTTGGGAGCTTTGGTTTGAAGTTGAAAGGCACTACTTACTGCAAATGGTGGCTTGGGAGCTTTGGCTTGAAGTTGAAAGGCACTACTTACTGCAAATGGTGGCTTGGGTGTTTTGGCTTGAAGTTGAAAGGCACTACTTACCCAAAATGGTGGCATGACGTTGAAAGGCACTATTTACTGCAAATGGTGGCTTGGGTGCTTTGGTTTGAAGTTGAAAGGGACTACTTGCTGCAAATGCTGGCTTGGGTGATTTGGCTTGACGTTTAAAGGCACTACTTACTGCAAATGGTGGCGTGGTGCATTGGCTTGAAGTTGAAAGGTACTACTTACTGCAAATGGTGGCTTGGGTGCTTTGGCTTGAAGTTGAAAGGCACTATATACTGCAAATGGCGGCTTGGGAGTTTGGCTTGAAGTTGAAAGGCACTACTTACTGCAAATGATGGCTTGGGTGCTTTGGCCTGAAGTTGAAAGGCACAGCAAATGGTGGCTTGGGAGCTTTGGCTTGAAGTTGAAAGGCACTACTTACTGCAAATGGTGGCTTGGGTGTTTTGGCTTGAAGTTGAAAGGCACTACTTACTGCAAATGGTGGCATGAGGTTGGAAGGCACTACTTACCCAAAATGGTGGCATGACGTTGAAAGGCACTATTTACTGCAAATGGTGGCTTGGGTGCTTTGGTTTGAAGTTGAAAGGGACTACTGTAGATGACATGTGCATGTACCTTTAACATAGTGACCTCACCACTACTAACTACTCCCCATATCACAAGTATAATTACTACCTTCCCACCCATTGACCTCTCTCTCTAGTTCCGGTGACAGACCACGAACAGCTAGGGCAGCAACGTATGTGTATCATGAATAAACAGTAGTAAAGACACAGTGTGTTATGACGCATCTTTACATGGTGTCAGAAGTGGGATTCGAACCCACGCCTCCAGGCTTGCCATCGTCGTCGATACTGCTGGTTCGCCGCGGTCCTATCTGGTCGACCACGACGGTACCATTAACCGCCGGTCCCGCCAACATCTGCGGCTTGTCAACGAGCCCACACCACCGCCTTCCGACCCCTTTTCCCCCCCCCCCCCCCCCCCCCCCCCCCCCCCGCTGTCTGCCACGTTGCCTGCCGCTCCACGCATGCCTCGGTCACTGCCTTCTCATCTCTATCAGCCCCGCTCTCCAACAGCCAATCCTCCCTCGCCTGCCCGTCTTCCCGCTGCTGCGCCTGGATCCCCTCCTCCGTCTCCGTCTTCTCCTTCTCCTCCCGGGTCCCCGGTTCGCGCACCCGCACCTGATCCTGCTCCTGTTCTTCCTGCAGAGGGGGGAGATGGCGAGCTGCGTACCCAGTCCGGGCGGGTGGTCAAGCCGCCTGTCCGTTATGGTGATTTTGCTTAACTGTTTGCTTACCTGCTCGTAGCGTATGAGACGTGGTCGCCCTGTCACTACTGTATTGCTTTTCATGTCCAAGGGGAAGGATGTAGATGACATGTGCATGTACCTTTAACATAGTGACCTCACCACTACTAACCACTCCCCATATCACAAGTATAATTACAACCTTCCCATCCATTGATCTCTCTCTCTAGTTCCGGTGACAGACCACGAACAGCTACGGCAGCAACGTATGTGTATCATGAATAAACAGTAGTAAAGACACAGTGTGTTATGACTCCTCTTTACAACTACTTGCTGCAAATGCTGGCTTGGGTGATTTGGCTTGAAGTTTAAAGGCACTTCTTACTGCAATTGGTGGCTTGGGTGCTTTGGCTTGAAGGTGTAAGGAACTACTTACTGCAAATGTTGGCATGAAGTTGAAAGGCACAGCTTACTGCAAATGGTGGCGGGTGCTTTGGCTTGAAGTTGAAAAGCACGACTTACTGCAAATGGTGGCTTGGGAGATTTGGCTTGAAGTTTAAAGGCACTTCTTATTGCAAGTGGTGGCTTGGGTGCTTTAGCTTGAAGGTGAATGGCACTACTTACTGCAAATGGTGGCTTGGGTGCTTTGGCTTGAAGTTAAAAGGCACTACTGCAAATGACTTACTTCCTGTTTGCACTATATATTGATTTTTGATAAAACGCTACCACTTACGGCTGTGAGTTTTAGCCATCTTACTCAGTCCCCCTCCGCTGAGCAGGTGCAGAGAAGTCTTCCCATCAATGAAAAATAAAACTGTTATTAGTGTTTTAAAAATGTTGAGAATCTCTGTCCTGTCAATCACGCCATGAAAGCCACACCTTTCCCGATGGGGGGGTGGGGGGGAGGGGTTATAAAACCTGGAAGTGTGGGTGTGGTTCAGTCTCTGCATGATGGGGGAGGGAGAGGTCACAACTCTGTCTGAGCTGTGAATCAACTGAACACACTGAATGTCTACTGAATTGTGAGTTTGGTATTTTGTGTAGTTTTATGGTGGTTTCACCCTGCATGAAATGGTAGGAAGCTGTATTTGAATTTGGTGGCCTTGCACCCATCTTGAAGTGGAATGAAACTGCACTTGAATTTGGCGGCCTTGCATCTTGCTTGAAGTGTTATGAAACTGCACTTGAATTTGGTGGCCTTGCACCCTGTTGAAAGTGGTATGAAACTGCACTTGAATTCGGTAGCCTTGGATCCTGCTTGAAGTGGTATGAAACTGCACTTGAATTCGGTGGTCTTGCACCCTGCTTGAAGTGGTTGGAAACTGCTCTTAAATTCGGTGGCCTTGCACCCTGCTTGAAGTGGTAGGAAACTGCACTTGAATTTGGTGGCCTTGCACCCTGTTCATAGTGGTAAGAAACTGCATGCACTTGAATATGGTGGCCTTGCACACTGCTTGAAATGGTAGGAACATGTACTTGAATTTGGTGGCCTTGCACCCAGCTTGAAATGGTAGGAACATGGATTTTAATTTGGTGGCAGAGAAGAGAAACTTTTTTCCGCCTTCCATCACAGTGAGGAATGTGGAGGAGTCACTGTGGTGAATATTTATGTTAAAATGTGTTCTGTGTGTTCCGTTGCTTTTGATTTGTATTACAGATTTGCAAATGAAATTCCTCGTATGTTGCAAAACATACTCTAATATTATTGTGATTGTAGGCCATCTGCCCTTCGAGCCAGCCATTCATTGTCATCATGGCTGATCATCCACAATCAGTACCCCGTTCCTGCCTTCTCCCCATATCCCTTGACTCCGCTATCTTTAAGAGCTCTATTTGACTGCCTTGAAACCTATCCAGAGAATTGGCCTCAACTGCCTTCTGAGGCAGATAATTCGACAGATTCATAGCTCTCTGGGTGAAAAATGTTTTTCCTTATCTCCGTTCTAGATGGCCTACCCCTTATTCTTGAACTGTGGCCCCTTGTTCTGCTGCCCCCCCCCCCCCCCCCCCCCCCCCCCCAACATCGGGAACATGTTTCCTGCCTCTAGCGTGTACAATCCCTTAATAACCTTATATGTTTCAGTGATATACCCTCTCATCCTTCTAAATTCCAGCGTATACAAGCCCAATCGCCCCATTCTATCAACATATGAGTGTCACCATCCTGGGAAGTAGCCTTGTGAAACTACGCTGCACTCTCTCAATAGCAAGAATGTTCTTCCTCAAATTTGGAGATCAAAACTGCACACAACACTCCAGGTATGGTCTCACTAGGATCCTAGTACAACTGCATGATGACCTCTTTGCTCCTATACTCAATTCCAGTTGTTATGAAGGCCAACATGCCATTAGCTTTCTTCACTGCCTGGTATTCCTGCATGCTTACTTTCAGTGACTGAAGAAAAAGATCTCCCAGATCTCGTCATGCTTCCCCTTTTCCCAACTAGTCACCCTGCATCCTCATAGCATCCTCCTCACAGTTCACAATGCCACCCAGCTTTGTGTCATCTGTAAATTTGCTAATGTTACATTTAATCCCTTCATCTAAATCGTTAACGTATATTGTAAATAGCTGTGGTCCCAGCACCGAACCAGCACCCCACTAGTCACTGCCTGCCACTCTGAAAGGGACCTGTTTATCCCCACCCTTTGTTTCCTGTCTTCCAACCAATTTTCTATTCATCTCAGTAACCTACCCCCAAAACCATGTGCTCAAATATTGCCCACTAATCTCCTATGTGGGACCTTATCAAAAGTTTTCTGAACGCCCAGGTACACTACATCCACTGGTCCTTCCCTGTCCATTTTCTTAGTTACACCCTCCAAATATTCCTGAGGATTAGTCAAGCATGATTTCCCCTTCATAAATCCATGCTGACTCAGACCGATCCTGTTACTGCTATCCAAATGTGCCGCTATTTCATCTTTTATATTTGACTCCAGCATCTTCCCCACCACCGATGTCAGGCTAACTGGTTTATAATTCACTGTTTTCTCTCTCCCGCCTTTCTTAAAGAGTACGATAACATTAGGTACTCTCCAATCCACAGGAACTGATCCTAAATAGATCGAACATTGGAAAATGATCACCAATGCATCCCCGATTTTCAGAGCCACTCCCTTAAGTACCCTGGGATGCAGACCATCAGGCCCTGGGGATTTAACAACCTTCAGTGCCATCAGTCTACCCAATATCACTTCCTGCCTAATGTGAATTTCCTTCAGTTCCTCTGTCACCTTGATCCTCTGGCCAGTAGTATATCAGGGAGATTGTTTGTGTCCTCCTTAGTGAAGACATATCCAAAGTACCTGTTCAACTAGTCTGCCAATGTCTTGTTCCCCCTAATAAATTCAACTGATTGTGGCTTCAAGGTACCAACTTTGGTGTTACCTATATTTTTCATTTTCACATAGAAGCTTTCACTATCCTCCTTTATATTCCTGGCTAGCTTACCTTCATACCTCATCTTTTCTCCCCGTATTTCCTTTTTAGTTATCTTCTGTTGCTCTTTAAAACGTTCCCAATCCTCTGGCTTCCCGCTCATCTTTGCTATGTTGTACTTCTTCTCTTTTATTTTTATAATGTCCTTGACTTCCTTTGTCAGGCACGATCGCCCCTTACTCCCCTGAGAATCTTTCTTCCTCTTTGGAATGAACTGATCCTGTACCTTCTGTATTATTCCCAGAAACACCTGCCATTGGTGTTCCACTGTCATCTCTGTTAGGGTATTTTTCCAGTCAACTTTGCCCAGCTCCTCCCTCATCACCCCATAGTCCAATTTGTTCAACTGTGATACTGGCACATTCGATTTTCCCTTCTCCCTCTCAAATTGTAGATTAAAACATCATATCATGGTCACTTCATCCTAATGTCTCCTTTACCTCGAGTTCCCTTATCAAATCCGGTTTATTACACAACACTAAATCCAGAATTGCCTTCTCTGGTCAGCTCCAGTACAAACTGCTCGAAGAATCGATCTTGGAGGCACTCCACAATCTCCCTTTTTTGGGGTGCATTACCAACCTGATTTCCCCAGTCTACCTGCATGTTGAAATCCCCCATAACAACCTTTGCGACATGACAATTGTAACTCATAATTCAACTTGCACCCTATATCGAAACTACTTTTTGGGGGCCTGTAGATAACTCCCATGGGGTATTTTATCCTTACAATTCCTCAATTCTATCCATACTGCCTCTGCATCTCCTGATTCTATGTCACCCCCCGCAAGGGACTGAATTTCATTCCTCACCAACAGAGCCACCCCACCCCCTCTGTGCAACTGTCTGTCTTTGATCGGACGTATACTCTTGAATATTCAGTTCCCAGCCCTGGCCCTCTTGCAGCCATGTTCCTGTAATTCCCACAACATCATGGTTGCCAAATTCTAACTGAGCCTCACGCCCATCTATTTTATTTCTTATACTTCATCCATTCATATGTAATACTTTTAATCAATTAATCCCCTCACCTTTCACAACAATTCCTATTTCACTTGGCCATACTCACCTATCCGTTCCTGAGCTTTCTACTTCTTTAATTCCGGTGTATTTTTTAAACGTTTCTATTCTCTTTCCCTTTAACTCCATCCTTATATTTCCAGGACGTCTCGGAGTGGCTGCATGATGTCCTCAAGGGGGGGAGGAGCAACTGGAAGCTTTGGGGCATGTGGGCACAAATGATATAGGTACGAAGAGGAAAGAGGGTCTGCAACTTGAGTTCATGGAATTATGTCAAAGGCTGGAAAGCAGGACCTCCAGAATAGCTATTTCTGGTTCGCTTCCAATACCCCGCGCTAGTGAGGGTAAGAACAGAAATATAGGAGGTATGAATGTCTAACTGAGGAGTTGATGCAGGGGGGCATTTATTTAGGTTTAGAAACATAGATGGCGGATGCGCGGGAGTGGGCGCCGTCTGTGTATGGCAGCCTGCCCGCAGTCCGTCTCTACACCTTTTTTAAATTTTATTTTATTTTAAGTCCTGTTAAAAAATGTTAGTGGAGGTCTTCTATGTGGGGGGTGGGGGTGGGGAAGGGGGAAACTTTATTTCTTAGTCACCTACCTGGTCGGAGAGGCAGCATCCCTCCAAGCTGCTTCTTCGCCCGGTCCTCGCGGCCTACCATCAAGAATGGAGCGGCGTTTCCTGTCGGGACCGGCCGGGACTACAGCTTCGGCGGCGGTGGCACAGCGCTGGGATACCAACACGGAGCTGGCGATGCCATACCGGGTCGCCGTGCGGTAAGCTCCGGAGCGCTGTGGCCGTTGATCCCAACATCGCGGAGCTGGGGCTGCGGGCGGCGCTGGATTTGGAGCGCCGCAGAGCCAGGGTTCGTGTTCGAGTTCGCCGGGGTCGGAGCTCCAACCGGCGCGGCCTGAGGACTACGAGTGCCCCGGTCTCCAGGGAGGAGGCAGCCGCTCCAGACTTTTCCAAGCCGCTGACGAATGTTTCACCCGACGCCGAAGTTCCAACTTCACGGCAAGAGGGCCCTGAAAATCATTGGACTGGCTGCACGGCCACAAATGGGCCCCGACCTCGGTGTTTCACAGAGGAAGAGGATTTAACTTTCTGGTGCCTTTCCCCACAGTGGAAAGTTTTGATTCTGCTGTGGGGGGACGTTTGTGTTGAACTCTATAATGTGTTGTGTCCATTTTATTCTTTTTTTTTTAACCTTTTTCTATGGTTTGTAATGGAACTTATTATTTAATTTATGTAAAGCACTTTGGTGTCAATGCTAGTTGACTTAAAACGTGCTATATAAATAAAACTTACTTACGTACTTACTAGAAGATAGGTGCATGAGGATGCCATTCGGCCCTTCGAGCCAGTTGTGCCGAAGGGCCTGTTTCCACACTGTATTAATCTATGACACTATGACTACCTCTCAAACCCTCCGTCTCCCCTTCCCTCTGACCCCTCTTCAGATTCTGGCCCTATGTCCCACTACATCTCCCTCTGCACACACCTTTCCCCCCACTCTGCCGCCCTCCCAAACGTACCTTTCCCATTCCTTTCATGCTCTCCCCATAACATTGCTCCATCCTAAACTAAACCTCTCCTCCCATCACACTGCTCCCATCACACTGCTCCCTCTCACCCCTCCTCTCCCTCTCTCCCTGTCATACCCCTCCCTTTTTGACATCCAACTCTCACTCTCTCCAGTCACATCGCTCCCTTTCCCCATCACGCCGCACCCTCATTCCCCTCCTCCACTCTCTCTCCGCTCCACCATTCCTTCTCTCCCCTCAACCTATTCCACTCTCCCAATCACAGTGCACCTTCACACCCCTTCACTCCGTCTCTCCACATCACACTGCTTCCTATTTGTCCCCCTCCAACCTCTCCCATCACACTTACCTCTCTATTCTGCACTTCACACCCCACTTCATCTCTCCCCATCACATTGCTTCCTCTTTAGCCCCCATCTCCAACCTCTCCCTTCACACCTCCCTCTCTATTATCCTCTTCCTCCTCTCTCCCCTCCTCCTCTCCATCTCTCCCCATCGCACTGCTCCCCGTCTCTCATCCTCCTCCTCCTCGCAATCTCCCTCTCCCACAGGTGGGTGATTTCCATTAGACCTGGGCTACACCAACTTCTACCAAAGTGTTACAAGTGGAGAATCCTGCAGCCACCTGTTTATTCTACTGACCCAGTAAACGAACTGGCATCACGTCGGAAGTGTGGGGATTGCGGGGATGGTGAGAGGAGGGTGCGCACTACCTAGCCTTGGTAATAAACAAGTCAAACGCGGGGCTGGTGTAGTGTGGGTGCCGGTGGATGAGATAAACCGGATCTGGACTCAGTGAAGGCTGGGCTTTGGTAAGATTACAAGAGGCGGGCCACGTTCAGGGAGGAGATGGGAGAGTGGTCACACCAGGGTAAGGGAACACCAGACGGACATTTCACAAGTGGGAGACTGGAAAATCATTCTGGGGTTGGTATAACCAGACAGACCACTTTCAAGAGGTGGATCTGAATCACGGGAGGAGATGGGACGATTGGTCCCATTGCGAAGTTCATCTCAGACCGGTCCCCACTGCGGTGGGAGATCGGTCGATTGGGGAAATGTGACAGATCTCACTGTGACGGGTTGGAGATCCCGGAGCGGGACCATTGATGGTATCATCCACCCGGGACAGAAAGCTGAAATATCCGCCGGTGCATGTCAGGAGCCGAAGCTCGGCTGGCAGAGACTGCGGCCTCCTCTGGGATGCGCTCAGTCCACGGATTTATTTATGAGCCGAATAGCCGAGATGACCAGATATCTTATGGCGTTTTTCACCTGCTCCCTGAACTTGGACTGGGTCGCCGCATAAATAAATGTGTTTGTGCAGCAGCTAAGATTCCTCAGCAAATAGCCGACGTCGTGTAGGATCCATTCAGAATCATTCCGATTTGTTCCAATTCCTGTGATCGTATAATAGACGAAGTTTAAAACAAACGTCAGCCACAGGAGGATGAAGCTGCCGGAAATGGTGAACAGTAAAATCATGGACTTCCTCCTGCTCTCCATCTCAGGGTCATTGCGGTTATTCCTCTTGCTCTCACCCCTCAGCCCCTTACGTACGCGACTGGCCACTAAAATGTGCCGGACTGTCAGACCGTTGAGCAGCAGGATTACAGCGAAAGGAAGGAAAGGAGTTAAAACCATGTTGAGCCAGTCAAACGCGACCCACCCGGGGTTAGTGAAATAACTGTCCATCCTGATACAGCCCCACGTAACATTGTCAATACTCAATCGGGGTTCACGTGTGAAGTAGCGCGGAACGTTTATCAGACAGAGCAGAACGCCGGCAGCTCCGAGAATCGCAGCCGCAGTTTTCCCGGTGCAATATTTTATTTTCAGCTTCTGACAACAAATGGCGACATAACGAACAAAGGTGAAAGTGACTGTGAACCAGACAGAACAGTTTGTAGCTGCATACGTTATTATTTCCATAACACTGCACACAGGGGAGATGGTCACGAAACTCCAATAAAAGTAATGATAACCGATCTGATACAAAATGACCTCGGTGATCACGACCACTAGATCGGCCGCTGCCATGGCCACGAGGTAGCGAGTGGTGCAGGTGCAGAGGCCGCACTTTCCCCGTGACAGGATCGCAATCGCCACTAAATTCACTGCAGAAAGAAAGGGGAACAGACAGAGGACATTACTGGACATAGAAACATAGAAAATAGGAGTATGTGTCTATCTTAGGTTTAGAGGGATGTGTGCCAAATGTAGGCAGCTGGGACTCGTGTGGATGGGACATGTTGGTCGGCATGGGCAAGTTAGGCCGAAGGGCCTGTTTCCACACTGTGTGACTATGACTATTTCTTGTTCTTTTCTGCTTCTCGTTTTTTTCCTCTCTCTCTCATGTGCTTACCCACAGACTATTTATTTGAAGTCTTGTACATATATATATATATTATGGGGTGGTGTGGTGGCACAGCTGTAGAGTTGCTGCCTTACAGCGCTTGCAGCACCGGAGAACCGGGTTCGATCCCGACTACGGGCGCTGCCTGCACGGAGTTTGTACGTTCACCCCGTGACCCGCGTGGGTTATCTCCGAGGTCTTCGGTTTCCTCCCACACTCCAAAGACGTACAGGTTTGTAAGTTAATTGTTTTGGGTAAAAATTGTAAATTGTCCCTAGTATGCATAGGATAGTGTTAGTGTGCGGGGATCGCTGGTCGGCACAGACACAGTGGGCCGAAGGGCTTGTTTCCGCGCTGTATCTATAAACTAAACTAAAGTTTCCTGACCAGAAACGTCAACTATGAAAGCTCTCTCGGATGCTGCTTGACCCGTTGACCTCTTAATAAACCCATTTGTCCTCCTCTGGTGAATTCTATATTTCTCCCAGTTCTCCAGTTTGCTGCTTCCTCTGGCCAATTTATATGCCTTTTCCGTGGATTTAACACTATCCTTGATTTCCCTCGTTAGCCACGGTTGAGCCGCCTTCCCAGTTTTATGTTTTCGCCAGACAGGGAAGAATAATTTCTGGAGTTCATCCATGCCGTCTTTAAATCTTTGCCACTGCATCTCCACCGTCAACCCTTTAAGTATAATTTGCCCGTCTATCCGAGCCAATTCCCGTCTCCACAACCAGGGGCCACACACAGTTTAAGAATAAGGGGTAAGCCATTTAGGTTTTAACGTCATAATTTCACTTTTATTCCAGTTTATTCTATAACCTGAAAAAGATCAGAATTCCTCTATTAAGTATAATAAATTTGGTAAACTAGTTTGCGATTTTGTGATGTATAAAAGTATATCGTCTGCGTATAGTGAGATTTTATTATTTGAATCTTTGGAATTGTATCCCCCAACGTTCGGATGAGTTCTTATGATTTCTGCTAAGGGCTCTATCACAAGGGGAAATAGCAGGGGTGATAGTGCACATCCCTGTCTATTGCCCCTTGATAATTGTAATTTTGAAGTGGGAATCTTTTCCACTAGTCACTTTAATTTCATATTTCATGTATCTTGTGGGTTTTTTTATGACTGTTGGCAGATTAATTTCGAAGGAGTTTAGAAGGATGAGAGGGTTTCTCATTGAAACATATAAGATTATTAAGGGTTTGGACACGCTAGAGGCAGGAAACATGTTCCCGATGTTAGGGGAGTCCAGACCAGGGGCCACACATTAAGAATAAGGGGTAAGCCATTTAAAACGGAGACGAGGAAACACTTTTTCTCACAGAGAGTGGTGAGTCTGTGGAATTCTCTGCCTCAGTGGAGGCCGGTTCTCTGGATGCTTTCAAGAGAGAGCTAGATAGGGCTCTTGAAGATAGTGGAGTCAGGGGATATGGTGAGAAGGCAGGAATGGGATACTGATTGGGGATGATCAGCCATGATCACATTGAATGGCGGTGCGTGGGTTTTCTCCGCACGTCCCAAAGACATGCAGGTTTATAGGTTAATTGGCTGCAAATTGTCCCGCGCGCGGCAGCCTCGCCAGCAGTTTGTCTGTCCTTTCACCCTTTTTTGTTATTTTTAGCGGATCTTAAAGTATGCTTTTGGAGGTTACTTAATCTTTTTTATGTGGGGGTGGGGAGGGTAAATGGGGAAACCGTTTGAAGAATGGTTTGAAGGAAAGTCTGAAGAAGGGTTTTGGCCCGAAACTTTGCCTATTTCCTTCGTTCCATAGATGTTGCTGCACCCGCTGAGTTTCTCCAGCACTTTTGTCTGCCTCTGGTCACGCATGCGTCTTTTCTCGGAGTCGCATCTTCGCCCCCCCCCTCGCGGCCTACCAACTGGATTGGTGCGGCCTTTCCTGCCAAAGACCGGCCAGAGCTTCAGCAGCGGCGCAGCGCTGAATTCCATCGCGGAGCGGTACGATGCCTTACCAGGGATCGCCGTGTTGAAGCTCCGGAGTGTTGGGCCTGCCGAATTTAACACCTTGGAGCTGTGGTTTGCGGAGCTCCCAGCTCCGCTGACTCTAACATTGCCGAGTCCTGGGATCCTTTGCCGAGGGTCGCCAGTGTTGAATCTCCGCCCAGCTCGGCCTGTGGACTCCGGGATCTGCGGTCTACGGTGGGGAGCGGCCGATTCGGAAACTCAAAGCCGCTGAGAGTGTTCTTCCACTCCGACTCCGGTGCTCTGATCATCCCGGCGAGAGGGCCTGAACATCGGGCTGCCGCAGCCATGGGTGAACAAAGAGGAAGATGCCTGAACTTGTCTTCCCTCACAGTGGGGAACGTTGATTCCGCTGTGTGGGGATGTTCATGTTAAACTCTATATTGTGTTGTGTTTTTTTTATTCGTGTGGCTGTATGCGAACTCACATCTCACTGTACCAATTGGTGCATGTGACAATAAATGTAACTTGAACTTGAACTTGGATAGTGCTAGTGTGCAGGATTCAATGATTCAATGATACATTATTGTCACATGTAGGAAGGTTCAGTGAAATGGTCTGTTTTGCAGACGACTCGGTAAAATTATGCAGCAGACCTCACGTCTGTCGCCACGTTTTGGTGCCGACTACGCTGCAAATGTTCACTGAATGGTCCCGTCTAGGGCCGGCCGCCACAGATGCTGTATGACTATATGCTGGTTTACCCAAAAGGTCATAAACCTGGGTCTCTGGTGCTGCCAGGGACAGTTTCTTACCAGCTGTTATCAGGCAACTGAACCATCCTAGCACAACCAGAGAGCGGTCCCGATCTACCATCTACCTCATTGGAGACCCTCCTAAAATTGGCGGAGTCAGGGGATATGGGGAGAAGGCAGGAACGGGGTACTGATTGGGGATGATCAGCCATGATCACAATGAATGGCGGTGCTGGCTCGAAGGGCCGAATTTTTGCCTCCATCACAGTAAGGAGGCGCTTGGTGGACTCACTGTGGTGGATGTTAATTTGTGTTTACTGTCTGTTCTGTTGTCTATTATTGTATTATTTTATGTATGACTGCAGGCACGAAATTTCGTTCAGACTGAAAGGTCTGAATGACAATAAAGGAAATTCAATTCAATTCAATTCTATTCAATGGCCTACTCCTGCACCCATTGTCTATTGTCTATTGTCTAACCCCATTCTCCTGCCTTCTCATCCATAACCCCTGACACCCGTACTAATCAAGAATTTGTCAATCTCCATCTTAAAAGTATCCAATGATTTGGCCTCCACTGGCGTCTGTGGCAAAGAATTCCACAGATTCACCACCCTTTGACTAAAGAAATTCCTCCTCATCTCCTTTCTAAAGGTACATCCTTTAATTCCGAGGCTGTGCACTCTGGTCCGAGACTCTCCCACCAGTGGAAACATCCTCTCCACATACACTCCATCCGGGCTCGTTGTTTACTGCCATTTGAGCCATGAAACATATAAGATCATTAAGGGTTTGGACACGCTAGAGGCAGGAAACATGTTCCCGATGTTGGGGGAGTCCAGAACCAGGGGCCACAGTTTAAGAATAAGGGGTCGGCCATTTAGAACGGAGACGAGGAAATACTTTTTCTCACAGAGAGTTGTGAGTCTGTGGAATTCTCTGCCTCAGAGGGCGGTGGAGGCCGGTTCTCTGGATACTTTCAAGAGAGAGCTAGATAGGGCTCTTAGGCAGGAACGGGGTACTGATTGGGGATGATCGGCCATGCCCTTCGTCTTTGCACCGGCTCCTGCTCTCTATTCCCCCCCCCCCCCCACCCCCACCCCCCCCCCCCTCCATCCTTGAACAGCAGATTATTATCGGCGTTACGTTCCAAAATGTATTCAAGTGGAACTTCAATGAATTACCTGCTTGGCTCACAAACAAGAATGTCATCAGGTGACCCGAGGGCAGTCAGAATGATTGCTCTCAGCACAGAGGCCAAAGTCAGAGATCGTTACCCTGCCAGCGTGTATCCCAATGTTGCCAGGGGAATGAAAACAAACTGGAAGAGATGTGCAAAGAGACGTGGAAATTCAAAAGGACTAGAAATGTTCCCTGTTGGACAAGAGGCAAATGGTGTTCGTAGTTTTGTTCAGCCATGATCACATTGAATGGCGGCGCTGGCTCAAAGGGCCGAATGGTCTACTCCTGCCCCCATTGCCTATCTATCAACGTACCTGTCTAAATGTTTCTTAAACGTAGAAATATACAAACACAGAAAAGAATGGTAGATTGAGCTGATTGGCCCAATTTTGCTTCTATCACTTCTGAACATGAACTTAACTACAATTCCTTATTTCTTCATAGTTCTTGATGTATCTGTTGAGCAAGTGTCTACGAGGCATTCTGATCTCCGTTCATGCCAACCGTGAGATTTGGAACGTAAGCTGTTTATCCCAAGGCCTTCGGCCCAGTAAATGACTCCAAGCAGATAAACATTGCATGGTAAAGTCTTACTGCCTGATAAGATATTGCCACCTCATTTATCACTCCTAGTTCCGCACCCAGGACACGCAGTCGGGACACGGAACCAAAACACGTGCCAGGAATTTATGGGGCGAGAATGAAGAGGAACTTCAGGAATTTAAATCACCGTCAATCATCCCTTTGATGTTATTATCTGGAGCAAAGTACAGATCTTGACTGAGTCCCCTGTGTGGATAGGATTACAGCTGACTGTGTGCTGCCACCTGATCTCCGCAGAGAAAAAACACTCACACCTCAACTTCTTTCCTCTCATATGAGATGCAATGCGGTGATTTTTTTTATGGTTTAGCGATACAGCGCCGAAACAGGCCCCTCGGCCCACCGAGTCTGCTCCGACCAGCGATCCCCGTACACTAACACTATCCCACGCACACTAGGGACAATTTATATTCACACCAAGCCGATTAACCTACGAACCTGCACGTCTTTTAGGAGCAAAGAGGTCCTTCTGCAGTTGTACAGAGCCCTAGTGAGACCACACCTGGAGTATTGTGTGCAGTTTTGGTCCCCTAATTTCAGGAAGGACATTCTTGCTATTGAGGGGGTGCAGCGTTGGTTTACAAGGTTAATTCCCGGGATGGCGGTACTGTCATATGCTGAGAGAATGGAGCAGCTGGGCTTGTACACTTTGGAGTTTAGAAGGATGAGAGGGTATTCATTGAAACATATAAGATTGTTAAGGGATTGGACAGGCTAGAGGCAGGAAACATGTTCCCGATGTTGGGGGAGTCCAGTACCAGGGCCCACAGTTTAAGAATAAGGAGTAAGCCATTTAGAACGGAGACGAGGAAACACTTTTTCTCACAGAGATTTGTGAGTGTGGAATTCTCTGCCTCAGAGGGCGGTGGAGGCCGGTTCTCTGGATGCTTTCAAGAGAGAGCCAGATAGGGCTCTTAAAGGTAGCGGAGGCAGGGGATATGGGGAGAAGGCAGGAACGGGGTACTGATTGGGGATGATCAGCCATGATCACATTGAATGGCGGTGCTGGCTCGAAGGGCCGAAAGACCTACTCCTGCACCTATTGTCTATCGTCTATTGAAATGTCACCTATGAATACTCTCCAGGATGCTGCTTGACCCGTTAAGTTACTGCAGCACCTTATGGCATTTTGCTATTCGTATTCAAGTAGTCTTTTATTTGTAGGTACACAAAATTGCTGGGGAAACTCCGCGGGTGCAGCAGCATCTATGGAGCGAAGGAAATAGGCAACGTTTCGGGCCGAAACCCTTCTTCAGACTGATGGGGGGGTGGGGGAAAGAAAGAAGGAAAAGGGGAGGAGGAGGAGGAGCCCGAGGGCGGGCGGATGGGAGGGTGGGAGGAGACAGCTAGAGGGTTAAGGAAGGGGAGGAGACAGCAAGGGCTAGCCGAATTGGGAGAATTCTATGTTAATGCCATAAGGACGCAAGGTCCCCAGACGGAATATGAGGTTCCTCCAATTTCCGCTGTTGCTCACTCTGGCAATGGAGGAGACCCAGGACAGAGAGGTCGGATTGGGAATGGGAGGGGGAGTTGAAGTGCTGAGCCACCGGGAGGTCAGGTAGGTTATTGCGGACTGAGCGGAGGTGTTCGGCGAAAGTCTTTTATTTGTGATGAGACCAATTTCTCAGATTAAAGTTCATATTTGCAGGTCAAATCATCTTTTTGTGGTTCTGACCTACAATGGTAAGAAAATAATTGGAGAAAAGAATGATTTATCTCCGGTCATTGACAATAGGAGCTGTTCTGGAAAACGCTGCCTGACCCACTGAGTTACTCCAGCACTTCATGTGAGTCTACTTCATCAGGGGGAGATTGCCATCTAGTGGCCTCCAGAAGTCTAACTCATCCACTCCCTGTTTCACGGAGGCACTGTGACACAGGGTGGAGCTGTAGGCTCTACCCTGAATGATCCCGGGAATGAGTGGGTTCACGTATGATTCACTGGATGCTGTTAACAATAGACAATAGACAATAGGTTCAGGAGTAGTCCATTCGGCCTGGATGTGGAGAGGATGTTTCCACTAGTGGGAGTGTCTAGGACCAGAGGGCACAGCCTCAGAATAAAAGGACATACCTTTTAGGAAGAAGAAAAGGAGAAATTTATTTAGCCAGAGGGTGGTGAATCTGTGGGATTCATTGCCACAGAAGGCTGTGCAGGCCACGTCAATGGATATTTTCACGGCAGAGATAGATAGATTCTTGATTAGTACGGATGTCAGGGGTTAGGGGGGAGAAGGCAGGAGAATGGGGTTTGGAGGGGCTTGGAGGGATAGATAGATCAGTCATGATTAAATGATGGAGTAGACTCGATTTGGCCGAATGGCCTCATTCTACTCCTAGATCTTATGAACATGAATTTTGCTGCCTCACAGCGCCGGTGATCCGGGTTCGATCCTGACCTCCGATGCTGCCTGTACGGAGTTTGCACGGTTATCCCTCTAACCACGAGGGTTTTCTCCAGCTGCTCTGGTTCCCTCCCACATTCCAAATACATCATTTTTGTAGGTTAATTGGCCCTCGTGTGTAGGGAGTGGATAAGAAAGTGGGATAACATGGTGGGGAACTAGGAGCAAGGAGGTCCTTCTGCAATTGTACCGAGCCCTAGTGAGACCACACCTGGAGTAGTGTGTGCAGTTTTGGTCCCCTAATTTGAGGAAGGACATTCTTGCTATTGAGGGAGTGCAGCGTAGGTTTACAAGGTTAATTCCTGGGATGGCGGGACTGTCATATACTGAGAGAATGGAGCGGCTGGGATTCTACACTCTGGAATTTAGAAGGATGAGAGGATATCTCATTGAAACATATAAGATTGTTAAGGGCTTGGACACGAAGATTGTTAAGAGGCAGGAAACATGTTCCCGATGTTGGGGGAGTCCAGAACCAGGAGCCACTGTTTAAGAATAAGGGGTAAGCCATTTAGAACGGAGACGAGGAAACACTTTTTCTCACAGAGAGTGGTGAGTCTGTGGAATTCTCTGTCTCAGAGGGCGGTTGGGGGCCGGTTCTCTGGATGCTTTCAAGAGAGAGCTAGATAGGGCTCTTAAAAATAGCGGAGTCAGGGGATATGGGGAGAAGGCAGGAACGGGGTACTGATTGGGAATGATCAGCCATGATTACATTGAATGGCGGTGCTGGCTCGAAGGGCCGAATGGCCTACTCCTGCATCTATTGTCTATTGCCTATTGTATATAACATAGAACTAGTGTGAATGGGTGATCGATGGTCGGCGTGGTCGCGGTGGGCTAAAGGGCCTGATTACAAACAGTATCTCTAAACAAATTTGAACTAATTGAATCTCCGAGCGCATTAATGTTGCTTGAGGCCAACGTTTCTCTGCTCTTTCTGGCTTCCTTGCAGACACCACGTGCTTTGTAATTTGAAGCTTGTTAACAAATCCTACTTATCCACTCAAAACGCACGCCAAAGCAATGCTAACAAGAGTGGAGAGATATTTTTTTTCTCTATCCCAGTGGCAATTTTAAACTATTCAACAAAGAAGCCAATGTTTCCCAATGTAAAACTTAATCAGATATAGAAACAAGGAACTGCAGATGCTGGTTTACAAAAGAGGACACAGAGTGCTGGAGTAACTCAGCGGGTCAGGCAGCATCTGTGGAGAACATGGATAGGTGACGTTTCACATAGTGCTGGAGTAACTCAGCGGGTCAGGCAACATCTCTGGAGAACATGGATAGGTGACGTATCCGGTCGGGACCCTTCTTCAGATCCTTTTGTTGCACAAACCAGTCCCACCCTCATCTGCATCCACCTATCACTTACCACGTGCTTAAAAATTGCAGCTTGCTAACAAATATTACTTATCCTCGCACACGTGTGGAGATATTTTGTTCTCCATCATGGATAGGACATAATTTGGAGGGATATGGGCCAAACGCAGGCAGGTGAGACTAGTGTGACTGGAACACGTTGGCCAGTGTGGGCACGTTGGGCTGAAGGGCCTGTTTCCACGCTGTATCACTCTATGACCGAACACACACACACACACACACACACACACACACACACACACACACACACACACACACACACACACACACACACTTACGTGGGCCCTGTGGACAAAACATGGGAGGGGGGGGGGGGATAGTCCCCCACCTCTTAAAACATGAGGGGGACGTGTCCCCCCGTTCCCCCGGCATTTCCGCCCATGGCCCTGAAGTATTAATATTGATTTCTCTAATTTAAGGTAACCCTTGCATCCCCTACCTCTCCGTCCCTCCCCCACCCTAGTTTCCTACAATTTTCACTGTTCATACCCTTTCGTTATCACCTGCCCCACAGCCAACAAAGGACCATTGTGGGCTCCAACTTTCCACAGTCATCGGTGCCGACTATGATTTGTTCTGAACCTTTTCATACCTCTTGTTTCCCTCTCCCCGACTCTCAGTCTGAAGATGGGTCTCAATCCAAAACGTCACCCATTCCTTTCCTCCAGAGATGCAGCCTGACCCGCTGAGTTACTCCAGCATTTTGTCTTTATTTTCGGTGTCCCAATGTAAAATATTTTGTTTGAAGTTCAATGTAATCAAGGGATAGAGCACCATCTTGTGGCTTAAAGAAGTCTACCACTTTCACTCTCTCTTTAATATCAGGCAACAATTAAATTAATGAGAGCAATTTGCGTTAGTGCTAACTTCCTAATTTGCTGGTGCCTTAAGTATCTCAATTTGAGCTTCAGAATAGTTGGCTATTAGAATAAAAAAAAATACTTGGTTAGACTAAATGAGTAGGAAGGAACTGCAGAGATTCACACAAAATTCTGGTAGTAACTCAGCGGGTCAGGCAACATCTCTGGAGGACATGGATAGGTGATGTTTTGCATAGAAACCCTTCTTCGGTCTGAAGAGGGATCCGACCTGAAACGTCACCTATTCACCACCATACTCTGGAAAAGCTTCTTCCCTACTGTTATCAGACTACTGAATGGTCCTTCCGTAAGCTCGGTCTAGTCCATATCTTCAAACCAACCTTAATGCAGATATTGGATTTTTACACTGAAACTGTAAAGTTTTTGTGTACAAAATCATGAGAGGAATAGATCACGTGGACAAAGAGTCTCCTGCCCAGAGTTGGGGAATCGAGAACCAGAGGACATAGGTTTAAGGTGAAGGGGGAAAGATTTAACAGGAACCTGAGGGGTAACTTTTTCACATGAAGGGTGGTGGGTGTATGGAACGAGCTGCCGGAGCAGGTAGTTGAGGCTGGGGCTATAGCAACGTTTAAGAAACATTTAGACAGGTACATGAACAGACAGGTCTAGATATGGGCCAAACGCGGCTGGTGGGACTAGTAATTTGGACATTTTGGCTGACGTGGGCAAGTTGGGCCGGAGTTATGACCTTATGACGTTCCTTTAGGAAGGAACAGAAGAGGAATTTCTTTAGTCAGAGGGTGGTGAATCTGTGGGATCAGCGAGCTTGGAGCCCATCCAATGAGTGAGCTCTAAGAATTAGGACTGTCCAATCAACCTATACTGAGCCTCGTCCAACCAGTGAGCGGTGAATCCTGTCCAATGAGTGAACACCAGGGTCCGCACTCGACCAATGAGCGAGCTCTAAAACCCCAGCCAATCAGCAAGATGTGAGTCCTTGTCCAATCAGCGAGCACGGAGAGCAGAGCGTGACCAATCAGTGAGTCTGTGAGTCCTTGCCCAATCAGTGAACGCAGAGAACAGGAAATGCCCAATCAGTCATCTTCACTTCTTGTCCAATCAGTGAGCACCGCTCCTTGTCCAATCAGTTAGTCTGTGAGTCCTTGGCCAATCAGTCAACGTCGAGAGCAGAACACTGCCCAATCAGTGAGCTCTGGTCCTTGTCCAATCAGCGAGCCCCACTCCTTGTCCAATCAGTGATCTCAGGGGCAGGGCGTGACCAATCAGAGTGAGTCCCGCCTCCGCTGCCCGGGAGGGGAGTGTCCGACCAATGAGCGTGGCGGCTGGACGTGAGCGGCGGGTGGCGCGGCCAATGGGAGGCGGGCGGCGGAATTCTCGCCAAGCCGCGGGCCGGAGTGTGTGTGTGTGTTGTGTGTGCGCGTGTTGTGTGCGCGCGTGTGTTGTGTGTGCGCGTGTTGTGTGCGCGCGTGTGTTGTGTGTGTGTGTGTGTGTTGTGTTGTGTTGTGGGGCTCGGAGACAGGGACGGACGGACGGAGCTCGCTGCCGGAGATCGGAGCTTAAGACACGGGGATCGATGGGCTGTTATGTCGGGGGCCGGACGATGCTGGGATCCGAGGCCGGGGAGCAGAATCTGCAGCTCCGCAGTGACAGGTGATGATGTGCCCCCCCCCCCCCCATCACACTGTACACACACACACAGGGCCGGTGCTAGGAATTGCGGGGCCCAATTAGAAAATTGATGGCGGGGCCCCTACTCTAGAAAAGTAAAAAATTTATGTATGTTTATATTTCGTGTAGTATGCTCGTCTTTAACCAGAAAAAACATTAAATGCTTGATATACTAAAATTTTGAAAAACTATATGAAAGTGTCACACATCTAATAAAATGAGCGGCACTTTGAAAGATTGAATGTGTGTGTGTGTGTGTTTATGAGTGTATGCGATTGTGTCTGTGTGACTGAGTGTGTGTTTGTGTGTATGCGTCTGTGTGTGTGTGTGCATGGCCGGCCTTAGGGGGTTTAAACGGTTTAGAGATGTTTAGAGGGCTTCAGATGGGTTCAGGCGTGTTTACAATTGTTTAGAGGGGAATAGAGGGAAATAGGGGGGCTAGAGGGGGTTTAGAGGTGTTCAGAGGGTCCCAGAGTGGTTTAGAGACGTTATAAGCCCCCCGTGAGAAATTGTATTTCTCTGAAATTGAAGATAGACATAAAGCTGGAGTAACTCAGCAGACAGGCAGCGCAGCGACTCTGGAGAGAAGACCCTTCTTCAGACCGAACTGAACTCGCGTCGGTGAGAGTACTTGTGATTGTCTGAAGAAGGGTCTCGACCAGAAACACAACCCTCTCCCCAGAGCCGCTGCCCGTCCCGCTGAGCCACCTTCAACTTCAGAGCCAAACAAAAAACACAGAGTGCTGGAGGAACTCAGCGGGCCAGGCGGCTGCCTCACCCGCAGGGTTTCTCCTGCATTTTTGTCTACCGCTAAACATCAATGATTCCGGGAATGCTGAGGGGTCAGGGTGATAGAGAGGGAGTAGGAGAACTAGAGAGAGACGAGACGGGGAGCAGGAGAGAGAGCGCGAGAGAAAGAGGGAGGGAGGGAGTGAGCAAAAGACAGAGAGACACAACGTGGGTCGGTAGGTGAATGACTAACCTGCACACCAGGAAGAAGCCCCTTCTCGCGGTCCGGGGCCCTCACTCATGATGGTGAGTTAAATGAAATTCTCAACGTGTCATCGATCTACATTCCTCAGTAATGTAATTGTGTTTTAAACAAGTATTAATGACGCCGCGTGAATTTTATTCAAAGGAACACGGCGTCATTAAATGAGTCTGAAGAAGGGTTTCGGCCCGAAACGTCGCCTATTTCCTTCGCTCCATAGATGCTGCTGCACCCGCTGAGTTTCCCCAGCAATTTTGTGTACCTTCGATATTCCAGCATCTGCAGTTCCCTTTTGAACACGGCGTCATTAATACTTGTTCAAAACACTATAACATTTACTGAGGAATGTGGATAGATGCAGATTCATGACTTCGCATAACAAGGTGTTAACTACTTACCGTTAAGAAGTGCTAACAGCACTAGTTAACAAATCGTTTGTGTATGATGGCCGTGCAGTGGTTGTTATGCATGTTCGTTTAAAAAAATTCCGGATGGCGAATTTAAAAAAATCTTTATTTAACAAAGAGAATTCATATTTCCGTACGAAATACTGAACATTAGTGCGGGGCCCCCATTAGGCGCGGGGCCCAATTGGGAGCAATCGGTCAAATCGGCTTAACGCCGGCCCTGCACACACACACAGACTGTACACACACACAGACTACACACACACACACACAGACTGTACACACACACACACACAGACTGTACACACACACACACACACACAGACTGTACACACACACACACAGACTGTACACACACACACACACACACACACACCCCACACACACACACACACAGACTGTACACACACACACACAGACTGTACACACACACACACCCCACACACACACACACACCCACACACACACACACACACACACCCCACACACACACACCCCACACACACACCCCACACCCCACACACACAGACTACACACACACACACTGCACACACACCCCACACACACACACACTACACACTACACACACACATTCACACACACACACTGAACACACACACACACACACACACTGTACACACACTATACACACACACACTGAACACACACACACAGGGCCGGTGCTAGGAATTGCGGGGCCCAATTAGAAAACTGATGGCGGGGCCCCTACTCTCAGGGACGGCCTTAGGGGGTGCGGGGCCCAATTGGGAACAATTTTGGTGAACCCCAGATTCCCAGCCAAGGTGTGTCAGCCCAGTTATTTAGTATATATTATGAAATTGTACACTAGGGTGTGATGGATTCTACACTGTGTGAATCTCTCCCGCTCCCTCCCGTTTGACTGTCAGTAGCTCCGCTGCTTCCAACCTTTACCGTAGCAGCTAATTACCATTAAACTGCATTATGTGATTGGACACAATGCCCTTGGAGACAGCGGCTGATTGGACGGGAGGAGATCTATTTGTGATTGTACGGGAATTTTAAAGCAAGCTGGTTGGTGATTGGATGCAACCCCCTTAGAGACAACGATTGATTGGCCGCCAAACAAAATTGTCAAATCTGTAACAAAAATCGCGGGTCGGTGCGAACTCAGTGGATCTGGTTGTATCTCCAAACTAATCTGGTTGTATCAACCAGACTATCTGGTTGTATCTCCAAACTAAACTGGTTGTATCAAGCAGACTATCTGGTTGTATCTCCAAACTAAACTGGTTGTATCAAGCAGACTATCTGGTTGTATCTCCAAACTAAACTGGTTGTATCAACCAGACTATCTGGTTGTATCTCCAAACTAAACAGTATAACATGCAGGTACATTCATTTAAAATTCAGTGATTATTTCACATGATTTCTCACTGTGTAAAGCTCAATATCTGACCAATTTCTGTTTAACACGTTTGGTCTGCCGTGAGCATTTTTCTCTCCCAAAATAGTTCACATCTAGCAAACCGATTAACGAACCAGACAGCAGTTGGACGCAGTCATAGAAACATAGACAATAGGTGCGGGAGTAGACCATTTGGCCCTTCGAGCCTGCACAGCCATTCAATATGATCATGGCTGATCATCCAACTCAGTATCCTGTACCTGCCTTCTCTCCGTACCCCCTGATTCCTTTAGCCACAAGGGCCACATCTAACTCCCTCTTAAATATAGCCAACGAACTGGCCTCAACTACATTCTGTGCCAGAGAATTCCAGAGATTCACCACTCTCTGTGTAAAATTTTTTTTTCTCATCTCAGTCCTAAAAGATTTCCCCTTTATCCTTAAACTGTGACCCCTTGTTCTGGACTTCCCCAACATCGGGAACAATCTTCCTGCATCTAGCCTGTCCAACTCCTTAAGAATTTTGTAAGTTTCTATAAGATCCCCCTCAATCTTCTAAATTTTAGCGAGTGCAAGCCGAGTCTATCCAGTCTTTCTTCATATGAAAGTCCTGACATCCCAGGAATCAGTCTGGTGAACCTTCTCTGTACTCCCTCTATGGCAAGAATGTCTTTCCTCAGATTAGGAGACCAAAACTGTACGCAATACTCCTGGTGTGGTCTCACCAAGACCCTGTACAACTGCAGTAGAACCTCCCTGCTCCTATACTCAAATCATTTTGCTATGAATGCTAACATACCATTCGCTTTCTTCACTGCCTGCTGCACCTGCATGCCTACTTTCAATGACTGGTGTACCATGACACCCAGGTCTCGTTGCATCTCCCCTTTGCCTAATCGGCCACCATTCAGATAAAAGTCTACTTTCCTGTTTTTGCCACCAAAGTGGGTAACCTCACATTTATCCACATTATACTGCATCTGCCATGCATTTGCCCACTCACCCAGCCTATACAAGTCACCTTGTAGCCTCCTAGTTTAGAGGGGTTTAAACGGTTTAGAGATGTTTAGAGGGCTTCAGATAGGTTTAGAAGTGTTCAGAAGTGTTGTAGAGGGAAATAGGGGGGGGGGGGGGGGATAGACGGGGTTTAGAGGTGTTCAGAGGGTCCCAGAGGGGTTTAGAGACGTTATAAGCCCCCCGTGAGAAATTGTATTTCTCTGAAATTGAAGATAGACATAAAGCTGGAGTAACTCAGCAGGACAGGCAGCGCAGCGACTCTGGAGAGAAGACCCTTCTTCAGACTGAATTGAACTCTCGTCGGTGAGAGTACTTGTGATTGTCTGAAGACGGGTCTCGACCAGAAACGCAACCCTCTCCCCAGAGCCCATGCCCGTCCCGCTGAGCCACCTTCAACTTCAGAGCCAAACAAAAAACACAGAGTGCTGGAGGAACTCAGCGGTCAAGGCGGCTGCCTCACCCGCTGGGTTTCTCCAGCATTTTTGTCTACCGCTAAACGTCAATGATTCCGGGAATGCTGAGGAGACAGGGTGATAGAGAAGGAGTGGGAGAGCTAGAGAGAGACGAGATGGTGAGCGGGAGAGAGAGAAGGAGGGAGAGAGAGAGCAAAGCACAGAGAGACACAACGTGGGTCGGTAGGTGAATGACTAACCTGCCCACCAGGAAGAAGCCCCTTCTCGCGGTCCGGGGCCCTCACTCATGATGGTGAGTTTAAAGAAATTCTCAATGTGTCATCGATCTACATTCCTCAGTAAATGTAATTGTGTTTTAAACAAGTATTTATGACGCCGCGTGAATTTTATACAAAGGAACACGGCGTCATTAATACTCATTCAAAACACAATAACATTTACTGAGGAATGTGGATGGATGCAGATTGATATAACAACTTGTTAACAACTTCATGTTAAGAAGTGCTAACAGTACTAGTTAACAAATCGTTTGTGTCTGATGGCCGTGCAGCGGTTGTTATACATGGTCGTTTAAAAAAAAAATCCGCATGGCGAATTAAAAAATATAATCTTTATTTAACAAAGAGAATTCGTATTTCCGTACGAAATACGGAACATTAGTGCGGGGCCCCCATTAGGCGCGGGGCCCAATTGGGGGCAATCGGTCAAATCGGCTTAAAACCGGCCCTGCACACACACACTGTACACACACTATACACACACACACACACACTGTACACACACACACAGCCACACACACACACTGCTATCCCACGTTGATCATTCATCTATCTGTCCACTTATTTGCTTTTTACTTTTATAACATTTATAAAAAAACTTTTTTTAACTATTATTTTTATTTTAAAACTTTTTTAAACTTTACTTTAATGTTTAAACTTAAAAAAACACACTTTTTTAAACTTTAATTTAACTTTTAAAACTTTTTTTAAACTTTAATTTTACTTTAAAAACGTTAAAAAACTTTACTTTTATCTTTAAAACTTTAATACATTTTTTTACTTTCTACTATCTTATTTACTTTAGCGGCATAATCAAGGAACAGTTTCACCCTGGCCATTCCCTCTTCTCAAGTCAAGTTAAGTCAAGTCTATTTGTCACATACACATACGAGATGTGCAGTGAAATGAAAGTGGCAATGCTCGCGGACCTATGTGCAAAAAGACAACCAAACAAACTGGTTGTCCCTGGTGAGATAGGCGTTTACAGTCCGAATGGCCTCTGGGAAGAAACTCCTTCTCAACCTCTCTGTTCTCACCGCATGGCAACGGAGGCGTTTGCCTGACAGTAGCAGCTGGAACAGTCCGTTGCAGGGGTGGAAGGGGTCTCTCATCATATTGTTGGCTCTGGAGTTGCACCTCCTGATGTATAGTTCCTGCAGGGGGGC
>NC_045958.1:130507998-130615498 GCF_010909765.2 Amblyraja radiata
AAAGTTTGGAGTGTAGTAGCTCTAGGCACAATGGTGTTGAATGCAGAGCTAAAATCAACAAACAGGATCCTCGCATAGGTCCCCTGGCGGTCTAGGTGCTGTAGGATGAAGTGCAGGCCCAGGTTGACTGCGTCATTCACAGATCTATTGGCCCGATATGAAAACTGCAGAGAGTCCAGCAGGGGGGTTTATAATATTTTTCCCCCTTTTTCCCCTTTTTCCCTTTCCCCCATTCTCCCTACTCCACTCTTCTCCCCCTTCTCTACTCCCCTCACATCCCCTTCTACCCCTCTCCCTCCCTTCTCCCATTTTCCAATCCCCCCCCCCCCAACTTCCCCGATGCCCCCCATTTGTGGAGCCAGCCTGTGACAGCTAGATCCCACTATGAGGACTGCACATAGGCCACATCAGCTGTTTTAGTAACATTGACTATGGGATAAATGCAGACTTTAGGAACAATGCCCCGCACCACCTCCCAACCCCCCCCCCCCCCCCTTGCCCCTCTACCCCCTCGCCTTGCTTCAAAATGGGTGGTGGGTATTTAGACTCAGTGGCCGGAGCAGGTGGGTGGCACTGGTACATTGACAACATTGCCTGTACCCAATTGAAAAGCCCGCTGCCTCTGGGGGTTTGGAGAGACCATGGGAAGAGAGATCTTCCTCTGGGGCAACTCGGGGCCAAGAGTTTAGTTCCCATGAGGAGCAGGCAGAATTTTGGGGGTTCGAGTCCAACCCCTGGTGCCCCTGTGTCACATTTAGTTCAGAGATACAGTGTCTTTTGGCCAACCGAGTCCGCACCGATCACCCGCACCCGCTAGGGACAATTTATACATATACCAAGCCTATCAACCTACAAACCTGTGCATCTTTGGAGTGCGGGAGGAAACCCTAACCTTAACCATAACACTAACCCTAACCCTAGCCCTAACCTAACCCTAACCATAACCCTAACCCTAACCCTAACCCTAACTCTAACCCTAGCCCTAGCCTAACCATAACCCTAACCCTAACCCTGACCCTAACCCTAACTCTAACACTAACCGGGCATCACCCGCAGGACATCGCACGTCAGCGTGTGACAGGGCGCACAACATGATGAGACACCCAGATGTCGCCCGAAGATTTTGAACATTCCAAAATCCAAGGGCAGCAGGGAGACACCGCGCGTCACTACATGTATCACCACGCTTCACACCCTGACCACGCCGCGACAACCTCTTTTCAGGCCGTCGCTGAAAATGTCGCCCAAGTGGGACAGGCCCTTATCATCAATGGGCGGGTAAATTATTGGAGGAGATTCTGAGAGACAAGATCTACTTGCTTTTAGAAAGGCAAGGACTGATTAGTCCTTTGCATGGGAAATCATGTCTTATGAATTTCATTGAGTTTTGTTGAAGAAGATGATCAATCAGGGCAACACAGTAGATGTTCTCTACACAGAGATTAATTAGTAAGTCTTTTGACAAAGTACACCATGGTAGGCTGTTCTGGGTAAGACTACATTGGATCTATGGCGAGCTATCCAACTGGATACAAAATGGGCTTGAAGGCTAGAGGCAGAGGGCAGTAGCACGAGGAGAGGGTTGTTCCTCAGACTGGAGTCCTGTAACAAGTAGTGTGAAGAGATCGGTGCTGGGTCCACTGTTGTTTATTATTTATATATTTACAATTTAGATGTGAATGTAGGTGGACTAAGTAACTTTGCTGATGATATTAAAACTGATTGTATTGTTGACAGTGAAGAAGGTTATCTGAGATTACAATGGATTCTTGATCAATGGGCTGAGCAATGGCAGATGGAATTTAATTCAGACAAATGGGAGGTGTTGCAATTTGGTAAGCCAAACCATGGCAGGACTTGAGCGGTCAATGATAGGGTCCTAGGAATATTATACAACAAAAAGACCCAGGGGAGCAGGTTCAAATATCGATGAAGATGGGGAAACAGGTAGACAGGATGGGAAAGAAGGTGACTGGCACTATTGCCTTCAACGGTCAATATAATGATTATAGGAGTTGGGACAGCATGTCATAGCTATATACTGTAAGATGTTGGTAAACCCACATTTGAAATACTGACACAATCATATTCACGTTGCTATGGAAAGGCTGCCCTTGAACTGGAATAGTGGCATTGAAAATTTCAAGGATGAGTGGAAAGTGCGTGGCAGATGCAGTATAATATAGATAAATGTGAGGTTATCCACTTTGGCAGCAAAAACAAGGGGGCAGATGATTATCTCAATGGGGTTATGTTAGGTAAGGAGGAGGTACAGCGAGATCTGGGTGTCCTTGTACGTCACTGAAAGTTGGCGTGCAGGTACAGAAGAAAGCTAATGGAATGTTGGCCTTCATAACAAGAGGATTTCAGTATAGGAGTAAAAAGGTTCTTCTGCAGTTGTATAGGGCTCTGGTAAGACCACATCTGGAGTATTGTGTACAATTTTGGTCTCCCAATTTGAGGAGGGACATCCTTGTGATTGAGACAGTGCAACGTAGGTTCACGAGATTGATCCCTGGGATGGTGGGACAGTCATATGAGGAAAGATTGAAAAGATTAGGCTTGTATTCACTGGAGTTTAGAAGGATGAGGGGGCATCTTATAGAAACATATAAAATTATAAAAGGACTGGACAAGCTAGATGCAGGAAAAAAATTCCCAATGTTGGACGAGTCCAGAACCAGGGGGCCACAGTCTTAGAATAAAGAGGAGGCCATGTAAGACTGAGGTGAGAAAAAACTTGTTCACCCAGAGAGTTGTGAATTTGTGGAATTCCCTGCCACAGAGGGGCAGTGGAAGCCAAATCACTGGATGTATTTAAGGGAGAGTTAGATAGAGCTCTAGGGGCTAGTGGAATCAAGGGATATGGGGAGAAGGCAGGCACGGGTCATTGATTGGGGACAATCAGCCATGTTCACAATGAATGGTGGTGCTGGCTCGAAGAGCTGAATGGCCTCCTACTGCACCTATTTTCTATGTTTCTATGTTTCTAGGATGTTACGAGAACTATTGTTTAAATGATAAGAAAAAGATGAAGAGGTTGGATAGGTAAAGTTTCACCACTTTATCTGCTCCGAGGGTCACTTCATATTATTGGAGGTGAGTTTTAGTCAACCTTTTTTCGAAGATAAGAAGGAAATCAGAAACCACCAGAGTACAAACCAGCATTTGCTGGAAGTGAGAGAACAATGATTCTCATCAAAGGCATCAGTCACCGCAATATTGTGGCTGAAGAAGGAACTATCAATGCGGAGAGCTGTGAAACTCTACTGTCGCATTTCACACATATATCTCTCAAATACTCACAGGAAAAGGTGGCCTTATCTGTTGAACATGTCCTGCATTTCCTGTTTTCTTTTCTGATTCTCAGAAAATGCAGTTGGTCACCCTGCTGCAGCTCCCTAACACTGTTCCTCAGTCATTCCTCTCCCACAGTGTTGTATTACTGACTGTACCTCCAGGATGTGAGGCATCCTGGCAGAAGAACCGATTGAAACATGGCACTGGGGAGACCACCACCAGGTATGACAACCTCAGAGCTCCGAGGGTGAACATTTCTGTGATCAGATGGGCCTGTAGTCACTCATTATTCTGTACAAAACCTTCAGCATTGCAAAGTGGTGGCACATTCCTGATTAGCACCACCCTCTGAGCAAAAAGTTTCCCCTGAAGCACCACTTATATCTCTCCCTTTTCATGTTAAGCTTATGCCCTCTACTTTTGGAATACTCTGTCCAGGGAGAAAGACTGTACATGTTCACATATCAATGCCACTCATGATTTTGAACACTTCAATAAGGTCACCCTTATCCTTCTGTATTCCACAGAATAAAGTCCCAGCCTCAATCTACAATTCAAGCTTGCAAATCCCAGTAAAATCCTGTCAAATTGTTTGCGTATCCATTCCAATTTAATGACATCCTTCCTATAGCCAGGCGACCAGAATTGCCAAGGTCTCACCAATGTCTTGTCCACCACAACATGCTTTAGATATATTTCCTCACAGTCCACAATACCACCAATTTTGGCGCCATCTACAAATTTACTAACAAATTAACTGCAAATTGTTAATGTGGATAACAACCAACAGTGGGCCCAGCACCAACCCCTGCAGCGACCACTGATCACAGGCCTCAGTTCATATAAACAACTATATTTTCATGCCAATATTGAATGCAATTGGCTAGTTCACCTTGGATTCCATATGATCTAACCTTCCCGACTAGCCCACTATGTGGGACCTTGTCAAAGGCCTTACAAAGGTCCATAGCTCAAGGTTGCTAATTATTTTAACTTCCCTTCCAATTCCCAGATCAACTCCATTGCCAAGGTGAGGGCCATGTACAAACTGGAGTAACAGATTTTCATATTCTGCTTGGGTACATAAGGAAGTAAGTGAGTTTATAGGCCAAGTATTCACATACAAGGAATTTCCCTTGGTGCTCCACCCACAATTAACAACATGACATACAGTGACAATTACGAATGACTCAGAAAACACTAAACATTAATAACAATAAAACATTAATGATAAAACACCATTGATCAAGCATGTGAACCAACAAAATACCAGATCAAAGGGGCTACAGATTTTTGGCTGTTGAGTAGAACAACTACTCGTGGATAAAAACTGTTTTTATGTCTGGCCGTGGCAGCTTTGACAGTCCGGAGTCGCCTTCCAGAGGAAAGTGATTCAAAGAGTTTGTGGCCAGGGTCAGAGGCCAGGGTGAGAAGGGTCAGAGATGATCTTGCCCACTCGCTTCCTGGCCCTTGCAGTGTACAGTTCATCAATGGATCAGTCCAATCAGGGTTGTGTCGTCCGCAAACTTGCGAAGCTTGACAGAGGAGTCAGTGGAGGTGCAGTCGTTAGTGTAGAGAGAGGAGAGGAGAGGAGCGAGTACGCAGCCTTGTGGTGCTCCTATGCTAAGGGTTTGCGGGTCCGAGATGTGCTTTCCCAGCCTCACGTGCTGTTTCCTGTCTATCAGGAAGCTGGTGATCCACCGACAGAGGGGTTCAGGCACAGTCAACTCGGAAAGTTTGGAGTGTAGTAGCTCTAGGCACAATGGTGTTGAATGCAGAGCTAAAATCAACAAACAGGATCCTCGCATAGGTCCCCTGGCGGTCTAGGTGCTGTAGGATGAGTGCAGGCCCAGGTTGACTGCGTCATTCACAGATCTATTGGCCCGATATGAAAACTGCAGAGGGTCCAGCAGGGGGGATTATAATATTTTTCCCCCTTTTTCCCTTTCCCCCATTCTCCCCACTCCCCTCTTCTCCCCCTTCTCTACTCCCCTCACATCCCCTTCTACTCCTCTCCCTCCCTTCTCCCATTTTCCAATCCCCCCCCCCCAACTTCCCCGATGCCCCCCATTTGTGGACCCAGCCTGTGACAGCTAGATCCCACTATGAGGACTGCACATAGGCCACATCAGCTGTTTTAGTAACATTGACTATGGGATAAATGCAGACTTTAGGAACAATGCCCCGCACCACCTCCCAACCCCCCCCCCCCCCCCCCTTGCCCCTCTACCCCCTCGCCTTGCTTCAAAATGGGTGGTGGGTATTTAGACTCAGTGGCCGGAGCAGGTGGGTGGCACTGGTACATTGACAACATTGCCTGTACCCAATTGAAAAGCCCGCTGCCTCTGGGGGTTTGGAGAGACCATGGGAAGAGAGATCTTCCTCTGGGGCAACTCGGGGCCAAGAGTTTAGTTCCCATGAGGAGCAGGCAGAATTTTGGGGGTTCGAGTCCAACCCCTGGTGCCCCTGTGTCACATTTAGTTCAGAGATACAGTGTCTTTTGGCCAACCGAGTCCGCACCGATCACCCGCACCCGCTAGGGACAATTTATACATATACCAAGCCTATCAACCTACAAACCTGTGCATCTTTGGAGTGCGGGAGGAAACCCTAACCTTAACCATAACACTAACCCTAACCCTAGCCCTAACCTAACCCTAACCATAACCCTAACCCTAACCCTAACCCTAACTCTAACCCTAGCCCTAGCCTAACCATAACCCTAACCCTAACCCTGACCCTAACCCTAACTCTAACACTAACCGGGCATCACCCGCAGGACATCGCACGTCAGCGTGTGACAGGGCGCACAACATGATGAGACACCCAGATGTCGCCCGAAGATTTTGAACATTCCAAAATCCAAGGGCAGCAGGGAGACACCGCGCGTCACTACATGTATCACCACGCTTCACACCCTGACCACGCCGCGACAACCTCTTTTCAGGCCGTCGCTGAAAATGTCGCCCAAGTGGGACAGGCCCTTATCATCAATGGGCGGGTAAATTATTGGAGGAGATTCTGAGAGACAAGATCTACTTGCTTTTAGAAAGGCAAGGACTGATTAGTCCTTTGCATGGGAAATCATGTCTTATGAATTTCATTGAGTTTTGTTGAAGAAGATGATCAATCAGGGCAACACAGTAGATGTTCTCTACACAGAGATTAATTAGTAAGTCTTTTGACAAAGTACACCATGGTAGGCTGTTCTGGGTAAGACTACATTGGATCTATGGCGAGCTATCCAACTGGATACAAAATGGGCTTGAAGGCTAGAGGCAGAGGGCAGTAGCACGAGGAGAGGGTTGTTCCTCAGACTGGAGTCCTGTAACAAGTAGTGTGAAGAGATCGGTGCTGGGTCCACTGTTGTTTATTATTTATATATTTACAATTTAGATGTGAATGTAGGTGGACTAAGTAACTTTGCTGATGATATTAAAACTGATTGTATTGTTGACAGTGAAGAAGGTTATCTGAGATTACAATGGATTCTTGATCAATGGGCTGAGCAATGGCAGATGGAATTTAATTCAGACAAATGGGAGGTGTTGCAATTTGGTAAGCCAAACCATGGCAGGACTTGAGCGGTCAATGATAGGGTCCTAGGAATATTATACAACAAAAAGACCCAGGGGAGCAGGTTCAAATATCGATGAAGATGGGGAAACAGGTAGACAGGATGGGAAAGAAGGTGACTGGCACTATTGCCTTCAACGGTCAATATAATGATTATAGGAGTTGGGACAGCATGTCATAGCTATATACTGTAAGATGTTGGTAAACCCACATTTGAAATACTGACACAATCATATTCACGTTGCTATGGAAAGGCTGCCCTTGAACTGGAATAGTGGCATTGAAAATTTCAAGGATGAGTGGAAAGTGCGTGGCAGATGCAGTATAATATAGATAAATGTGAGGTTATCCACTTTGGCAGCAAAAACAAGGGGGCAGATGATTATCTCAATGGGGTTATGTTAGGTAAGGAGGAGGTACAGCGAGATCTGGGTGTCCTTGTACGTCACTGAAAGTTGGCGTGCAGGTACAGAAGAAAGCTAATGGAATGTTGGCCTTCATAACAAGAGGATTTCAGTATAGGAGTAAAAAGGTTCTTCTGCAGTTGTATAGGGCTCTGGTAAGACCACATCTGGAGTATTGTGTACAATTTTGGTCTCCCAATTTGAGGAGGGACATCCTTGTGATTGAGACAGTGCAGCGTAGGTTCACGAGATTGATCCCTGGGATGGTGGGACAGTCATATGAGGAAAGATTGAAAAGATTAGGCTTGTATTCACTGGAGTTTAGAAGGATGAGGGGGCATCTTATAGAAACATATAAAATTATAAAAGGACTGGACAAGCTAGATGCAGGAAAAAAATTCCCAATGTTGGACGAGTCCAGAACCAGGGGGCCACAGTCTTAGAATAAAGAGGAGGCCATGTAAGACTGAGGTGAGAAAAAACTTGTTCACCCAGAGAGTTGTGAATTTGTGGAATTCCCTGCCACAGAGGGGCAGTGGAAGCCAAATCACTGGATGTATTTAAGGGAGAGTTAGATAGAGCTCTAGGGGCTAGTGGAATCAAGGGATATGGGGAGAAGGCAGGCACGGGTCATTGATTAGGGACAATCAGCCATGTTCACAATGAATGGTGGTGCTGGCTCGAAGAGCTGAATGGCCTCCTACTGCACCTATTTTCTATGTTTCTATGTTTCTAGGATGTTACGAGAACTATTGTTTAAATGATAAGAAAAAGATGAAGAGGTTGGATAGGTAAAGTTTCACCACTTTATCTGCTCCGAGGGTCACTTCATATTATTGGAGGTGAGTTTTAGTCAACCTTTTTTCGAAGATAAGAAGGAAATCAGAAACCACCAAAGTACAAACCAGCATTTGCTGGAAGTGAGAGAACAATGATTCTCATCAAAGGCATCAGTCACCGCAATATTGTGGCTGAAGAAGGAACTATCAATGCGGAGAGCTGTGAAACTCTATTGTCGCATTTCACACATATATCTCTCAAATACTCACAGGAAAAGGTGGCCTTATCTGTTGAACATGTCCTGCATTTCCTGTTTTCTTTTCTGATTCTCAGAAAATGCAGTTGGTCACCCTGCTGCAGCTCCCTAACACTGTTCCTCAGTCATTCCTCTCCCACAGTGTTGTGTTACTGACTGTACCTCCAGGCTCCGTCAGCATCCTCGCAGAAGGAACCGATTGAAACATGGCACTGGGGAGACCACCACCAGGTATGACAACCTCAGAGCTCCAAGGGTGAACATTTCTGTGATCAGATGGGCCTGTAGTCACTCATTATTCTGTACAAAACCTTCAGCATTGCAAAGTGGTGGCACATTCCTGATTAGCACCACCCTCTGAGCGAAAAGTTTCCCCTGAAGCACCACTTATATCTCTCCCTTTTCATGTTAAGCTTATGCCCTCTACTTTTGGAATACTCTGTCCAGGGAGAAAGACTGTACATGTTCACATATCAATGCCACTCATGATTTTGAACACTTCAATAAGGTCACCCTTATCCTTCTGTATTCCACAGAATAAAGTCCCAGCCTCAATCTACAATTCAAGCTTGCAAATCCCAGTAAAATCCTGTCAAATTGTTTGAGTATCCATTCCAATTTAATGACATCCTTCCTATAGCCAGGCGACCAGAATTGCCAAGGTCTCACCAATGTCTTGTCCACCACAACATGCTTTAGATATATTTCCTCACAGTCCACAATACCACCAATTTTGGCGCCATCTACAAATTTACTAACAAATTAACTGCAAATTGTTAATGTGGATAACAACCAACAGTGGGCCCAGCACCAACCCCCGCAGCGACCACTGATCACAGGCCTCAGTTCATATAAACAACTATATTTTCATGCCAATATTGAATGCAATTGGCTAGTTCACCTTGGATTCCATATGATCTAACCTTCCCGACTAGCCCACTATGTGGGACCTTGTCAAAGGCCTTACAAAGGTCCATAGCTCAAGGTTGCTAATTATTTTAACTTCCCTTCCCATTCCCAGATCAACTCCATTGCCAAGGTGAGGGCCATGTACAAACTGGAGTAACAGATTTTCATATTCTGCTTGGGTACATAAGGAAGTAAGTGAGTTTATAGGCCAAGTATTCACATACAAGGAATTTCCCTTGGTGCTCCACCCACAATTAACAACATGACATACAGTGACAATTACGAATGACTCAGAAAACACTAAACATTAATAACAATAAAACATTAATGATAAAACACCATTGATCAAGCATGTGAACCAACAAAATACCAGATCAAAGGGGCTACAGATTTTTGGCTGTTGAGTAGAACAACTACTCGTGGATAAAAACTGTTTTTATGTCTGGCCGTGGCAGCTTTGACAGTCCGGAGTCGCCTTCCAGAGGAAAGTGATTCAAAGAGTTTGTGGCCAGGGTCAGAGGCCAGGGTGAGAAGGGTCAGAGATGATCTTGCCCACTCGCTTCCTGGCCCTTGCAGTGTACAGTTCATCAATGGATCAGTCCAATCAGGGTTGTGTCGTCCGCAAACTTGCGAAGCTTGACAGAGGAGTCAGTGGAGGTGCAGTCGTTAGTGTAGAGAGAGGAGAGGAGAGGAGCGAGTACGCAGCCTTGTGGTGCTCCTATGCTAAGGGTTTGCGGGTCCGAGATGTGCTTTCCCAGCCTCACGTGCTGTTTCCTGTCTATCAGGAAGCTGGTGATCCACCGACAGAGGGGTTCAGGCACAGTCAACTCGGAAAGTTTGGAGTGTAGTAGCTCTAGGCACAATGGTGTTGAATGCAGAGCTAAAATCAACAAACAGGATCCTCGCATAGGTCCCCTGGCGGTCTAGGTGCTGTAGGATGAGTGCAGGCCCAGGTTGACTGCGTCATTCACAGATCTATTGGCCCGATATGAAAACTGCAGAGGGTCCAGCAGGGGGGATTATAATATTTTTCCCCCTTTTTCCCTTTCCCCCATTCTCCCCACTCCACTCTTCTCCCCCTTCTCTACTCCCCTCACATCCCCTTCTACTCCTCTCCCTCCCTTCTCCCATTTTCCAATCCCCCCCCCCCCAACTTCCCCGATGCCCCCCATTTGTGGACCCAGCCTGTGACAGCTAGATCCCACTATGAAGACTGCACATAGGCCACATCAGCTGTTTTAGTAACATTGACTATGGGATAAATGCAGACTTTAGGAACAACGCCCCGCACCACCTCCCAACCCCCCCCCCCCCCCCCTTGCCCCTTTACCCCCTCGCCTTGCTTCAAATTGGGTGGTGGGTATTTAGACTCAGTGGCCGGAGCAGGTGGGTGGCACTGGTACATTGACAACATTGCCTGTACCCAATTGAAAAGCCCGCTGCCTCTGGGGGTTTGGAGAGACCATGGGAAGAGAGATCTTCCTCTGGGACAACTCGTGGCCAACAGTTTAGTTCCCATGAGGAGCAGGCAGAATTTTGGGGGTTCGAGTCCAACCCCTGGTGCCCCTGTGTCACATTTAGTTCAGAGATACAGTGCCTTTTGGCCAACCGAGTCCGCACCGATCCCCCGCACCTGCTAGGGACAATTTATACATATACCAAGCCTATCAACCTACAAACCTGTGCACCTTTGGAGTGCGGGAGGAAACCCTAACCTTAACCGTAACACTAACCCTAACCCTAGCCCTAACCGTAACCCTAACCCTAACCCTAACCCTAACCCTAACCCTAACCCTAACTCTAACCCTAGCCCTAGCCTAACCATAACCCTAACCCTAACCCTGACCCTAACCCTAACTCTAACACTAACCGGGCATCACCCGCAGGACATCGCACGTCAGCGTGTGACAGGGCGCACAACATGATGAGACACCCAGATGTCGCCCGAAGATTTTGAACATTCCAAAATCCAGGGCCAGCAGGGAGACACCGCGCGTCACTACATGTATCACCACGCTTCACACCCTGACCACGCCGCGACAACCTCTTTTCAGGCCGTCGCTGAAAATGTCGCCCAAGTGGGACAGGCCCTTATCATCAATGGGCGGGTAAATTATTGGAGGAGATTCTGAGAGACAAGATCTACTTGCTTTTAGAAAGGCAAGGACTGATTAGTCCTTTGCATGGGAAATCATGTCTTATGAATTTCATTGAGTTTTGTTGAAGAAGATGATCAATCAGGGCAACACAGTAGATGTTCTCTACACAGAGATTAATTAGTAAGTCTTTTGACAAAGTACACCATGGTAGGCTGTTCTGGGTAAGACTACATTGGATCTATGGCGAGCTATCCAACTGGATACAAAATGGGCTTGAAGGCTAGAGGCAGAGGGCAGTAGCACGAGGAGAGGGTTGTTCCTCAGACTGGAGTCCTGTAACAAGTAGTGTGAAGAGATCGGTGCTGGGTCCACTGTTGTTTATTATTTATATATTTACAATTTAGATGTGAATGTAGGTGGACTAAGTAACTTTGCTGATGATATTAAAACTGATTGTATTGTTGACAGTGAAGAAGGTTATCTGAGATTACAATGGATTCTTGATCAATGGGCTGAGCAATGGCAGATGGAATTTAATTCAGACAAATGGGAGGTGTTGCAATTTGGTAAGCCAAACCATGGCAGGACTTGAGCGGTCAATGATAGGGTCCTAGGAATATTATACAACAAAAAGACCCAGGGGAGCAGGTTCAAATATCTATGAAGATGGGGAAACAGGTAGACAGGATGGGAAAGAAGGTGGCTGGCACTATTGCCTTCAACGGTCAATATAATGATTATAGGAGTTGGGACAGCATGTCATAGCTATATACTGTAAGATGTTGGTAAACCCACATTTGAAATACTGACACAATCATATTCACGTTGCTATGGAAAGGATGCCCTTGAACTGGAATAGTGGCATTGAAAATTTCAAGGATGAGTGGGTAGTGCGTGGCAGATGCAGTATAATATAGATAAATGTGAGGTTATCCACTTTGGCAGCAAAAACAAGGAGGCAGATGATTATCTCAATGGGGTTAGGTTAGGTAAGGAGGAGGTACAGCGAGACCTGGGTGTCCTTGTACGTCACTGAAAGTTGGCGTGCAGGTACAGAAGAAAGCTAATGGAATGTTGGCCTTCATAACAAGAGGATTTCAGTATAGGAGTAAAGAGGTTCTTCTGCAGTTGTATAGGGCTCTGGTAAGACCACATCTGGAGTATTGTGTACAATTTTGGTCTCCCAATTTGAGGAGGGACATCCTTGTGATTGAGACACTGCAGCGTAGGTTCACGAGATTGATCCCTGGGATGGTGGGACAGTCATATGAGGAAAGATTGAAAAGATTAGGCTTGTATTCACTGGAGTTTAGAAGGATGAGGGGGCATCTTATAGAAACATATCAAATTATAAAAGGACTGGGCAAGCTAGATGCAGGAAAAAAATTCCCAATGTTGGACGAGTCCAGAACCAGGGGGCCACAGTCTTAGAATAAATAGGAGGCCATTTAAGACTGAGGTGAGAAAAAACTTGTTCACCCAGAGAGTTGTGAATTTGTGGAATTCCCTGCCACAGAGGGGCAGTGGAAGCCAAATCACTGGATGTATTTAAGAGAGAGTTAGATAGAGCTCTAGGGGCTAGTGGAATCAAGGGATATGGGGAGAAGGCAGGCACGGGTGATTGATTGGGGACAATCAGCCATGATCACAATGAATGGTGGTGCTGGCTCGAAGAGCCGAATGGCCTCCTACTGCACCTATTTTCTATGTTTCTATGTTTCTAGGATGTTACGAGAACTATTGTTTAAATGATAAGAAAAAGATGAAGAGGTTGGATAGGTAAAGTTTCACCACTTTATCTGCTCCGAGGGTCACTTCATATTATTGGAGGTGAGTTTTAGTCAACCTTTTTTCGAAGATAAGAAGGAAATCAGAAACCACCAGAGTACAAACCAGCATTTGCTGGAAGTGAGAGAACAATGATTCTCATCAAAGGCATCAGTCACCGCAATATTGTGGCTGAAGAAGGAACTATCAATGCGGAGAGCTGTGAAACTCTACTGTCGCATTTCACACATATATCTCTCAAATACTCACAGGAAAAGGTGGCCTTATCTGTTGAACATGTCCTGCATTTCCTGTTTTCTTTTCTGATTCTCAGAAAATGCAGTTGGTCACCCTTCTGCAGCTCCCTAACACTGTTCCTCAGTCATTCCTCTCCCACAGTGTTGTGTTACTGACTGTACCTCCAGCTCCCTCACATCCTCGCAGAAGGACCAATTGAAACATGGCACTGGGGAGACCACCACCAGGTATGACAACCTCAGAGCTCCAAGGGTGAACATTTCTGTGATCAGATGGGCCTGTAGTCACTCATTATTCTGTACAAAACCTTCAGCATTGCAAAGTGGTGGCACATTCCTGATTAGCACCACCCTCTGAGCGAAAAGTTTCCCCTGAAGCACCACTTATATCTCTCCCTTTTCATGTTAAGCTTATGCCCTCTACTTTTGGAATACTCTGTCCCGGGAGAAAGACTGTACATGTTCACATATCAATGCCACTCATGATTTTGAACACTTCAATAAGGTCACCCTTATCCTTCTGTATTCCACAGAATAAAGTCCCAGCCTCAATTTACAATTCAAGCTTGCAAATCCCAGTAAAATCCTGGCAAATTGTTTGCGTATCCATTCCAATTTAATGACATCCTTCCTATAGCCAGGCGACCAGAATTGCCAAGGTCTCACCAATGTCTTGTCCACCACAACATGCTTTAGATATATTTCCTCACAGTCCACAATACCACCAATTTTGGCGCCATCTACAAATTTACTAACAAATTAACTGCAAATTGTTAATGTGGATAACAACCAACAGTGGGCCCAGCACCAACCCCTGCAGCGACCACTGATCACAGGCCTCAGTTCATTTAAACAACTATATTTTCATGCCAATATTGAATGCAATTGGCTAGTTCACCTTGGATTCCATATGATCTAACCTTTCCGACTAGCCCACTATGTGGGACCTTGTCAAAGGCCTTACAAAGGTCCATAGCTCAAGGTTGCTAACTATTTTAACTTCCCTTCCAATTCCCAGATCAACTCCATTGCCAAGGTGAGGGCCATGTGCAAACTGGAGGAACAGATTTTCATATTCTGCTTGGGTACATAAGTAAGTAAGTAAGTGAGTTTATAGGCCAAGTATTCACATACAAGGAATTTGCCTTGGTGCTCCCCCCACTAGTAACAACATGACATACAGTGACAATTACGAATGACTCAGAAAACACTAAACATTAATAACAATAAAACATTAATGATAAATCATTGATCATTGATCATCCATTGATCAAGCATGTGAACCAACAAAATACCAGATCAAAGGGGCTACAGATTTTTGGCTGTTGAGTAGAACAACTACTCGTGGATAAAAACTGTTTTTATGTCTGGCCGTGGCAGCTTTGACAGTCCGGAGTCGCCTTCCAGAAGAAAGTGATTCAAAGAGTTTGTGGCCAGGTTGAGAGGCCAGGGTGAGAGGGGTCAGAGAAGATCTTGCCCATTCGCTTCCTGGCCTTTGCAGTGTACAGTTCATCAATGGATCAGTCCAATCAGGGTTGTGTCGTCCGCAAACTTGCGAAGCTTGACAGAGGAGTCAGTGGAGGTGCAGTCGTTGGTGTAGAGAGAGGAGAGGAGAGGAGCGAGTACGCAGCCTTGTGGTGCTCCTATGCTAAGGGTTTGCAGGTCCGAGATGTGCTTTCCCAGCCTCACGTGCTGTTTCCTGTCTATCAGGAAGCTGGTGATCCACCGACAGAGGGGTTCAGGCACAGTCAACTCGGTAAGTTTGGAGTGTAGTAGCTCTAGGCAACGAGGGGAAAAACGGAACAAATACTGTAGCTATGGCAGATAATATTAAGGATAATCCAAAGAGAATTTGTAAGTGCAGTATATTAAGAGAAAAAGGATAACCAGAGATAGAGAGCAAGACCCCTCATAAATCAAAACAGTCATCTGTGGGTGGAGCCGCAGAGATGGGCAAGATCCTCAATGATTATTTATTATGTGTTTTTAACATGAAGAAAGAGATGAAGACCGGGGAACTTTGAGTTGTCAATGGAAGCGTCTTGAGGGCAGTCAGAATTACGATCGAGGAGGTGCTGAACGTCCTCTCGTGTATGAAGGTAGATAAATCTCCTTGGCCTGATCAGGTATATCCCACGACATTATGGGAAACTAGGAAAAAATTGCAGGCGACCTGGCTGAGATATGTGAATCATTATTATATATGGGTGAGGGGCCAACAGACGAGAGGGAGGAAAATGTTGTGCCTTTATTTTAAAAGGGCTGAAAGGAAAAGCCAGTGAACTATAGGCCAGTGAGCTTAAAGTCTGTGGTCAGAAAGTTATTGGAGAGTATTCGATACACACATTTAGGGCTGATTAGGAATAGAAAACATGGTTTTGTATGTGGGTGATCATGTCTCACAATCTGATTGAGCTTTTTTAAAGATGTAACAAATAAGGTTGATGAGGGCAGAGCTGTAGACATTGTCTATGTGAATTTCAGCAAGGCATTTAACAAGGTTCCACATGATAGGATGCTGTGGAAGGTTAGATCGCATGGGATCCAGGGAGAACTAGCTGACGATGGAAAATTGGCTTCATGGAAGGAAGCAGAGAGTGAGGGTGGAAGGTTATTTTTGGAGGCATATGTCTACTGGTGCTCCTCAAGGATTGGTGCTGGGCCCATTGATTTTTGTGGTCAAATAAGGTAGGATTAGTAAGTTTGCAGATGACACCAAAGTGGGTGGGATAGTAGCTAGCGAAGATGGTGATCAAAGGTTACAAAAGGATCTTGATCAATTGGGCAAGTGGACAATGGTATGGTAATGGGGTTTAATGCAGATAAATGTGAGGTGTTGCAGTTTGGGAAATTTAACCCGGGCAGGACCTTCACAGCAAATGTCAGGCCCCTGGAGAGTGTTGTAGAGCAGAGGCTTCCAGGAGTGCAGAATGAGTAAATGAGGGAGACCATTCATATGATTGAATGGTCAATGAATTTCTCATCTACATTCACCATGAAGACATGGATGCCTTGGAACCCAGGCAGTTTAACAATGATGTTTTACATGAGTCGCCAGAACCTGATCAATGGACGTTGTAGGAAGTTGGGGAATAAATTGCAGAAAAGGGTCCCAACCAAAATGTGCCTATCCAAGTCCTCTAGAGATGCTGTCTAAACTATTCAGTTACTCCAGTACTTTGTCTTCTTTATCGGAAATTGCAGAGCCCCAGGCAGAGATATCTGTATCTTTGATAGTCAGGGTGTGGTTCTCGTTGACTGGAGGTGTCCTATGTTATGCCTCTGTTTGCAAGGAAAAACTTGGGAACTACAGATTGGGGAGCTTTAAGGGCCTGTCCCACTTAGCGATTTTTTCGGCGATTGCGAGCGTCACTGACTGATGCCCGTAAAACCATCAAGTTGCACGACATATGACGTCCTGCAGGTGATACCCGGTTAGGGTTAGGATCAGGGTTAGGGTAGGGTTAGGGTTTGGGTTAGGGTTAGGGTTACGGTTAGGGTTACGGTTAGGGTTAGGGCTAGGGTTACGGTTGGGGTTAGGGACCACAGATGGGCTGTAAAATATTCTTCTTTCAATGCATGGATTTTAAACATTAAACACTAATATATTAAAAATGAATACAATGAAATCAATTGTGCAAATGAAAAGATGTCTGAGTCGTTCAGTTTTATTACAGATGTATTGGTCTGCTTCAAGATCCAATCACCATCTCTAACTTTTCACGGGGATGGATTCAGTGAGTGTAGACTGAACTCCCCTCTCCCCTCCACCCCCCTCATTCCTACTCGATGGGACTACAGATGGCACAATGGGCTAAGTGTTCGGCTGGCGACCGGAAGGTAGCCGGTTCGAATCCCGCTTGGAGTGCATACTGTCCTTGTGTCCTTGGGCAAGACACTTCACCCACCTTTGCCTGTGTATGAATGTGTGTGAATGTGTGTGAGTGATTGGTGGTGGTCGGAGGGGCCGTAGGCGCAGATTGGCAGCCACGCTTCCGTCAGCCTGCCCCAGGGCAGCTGTGGCTAAAGAAGCAGCTTACCACCACCGAGTGTGACTGAGGAATGTATGAATAATGCGATGTAAAGCGCCTTGAGTATTAGAAAGGCGCTATATAAATCCCATCCATTATTATTATTATTATTACTCACGCCCCATCCCTCCTTCTCCACTCCCCCCTACCCTTCTCCCCTCCTCTCTCCCCCCTTTTTCCCTTTCCCCCATTCTCCCCACTCCACTCTTCTCCCCCTTCTCTACTCCCCTCACATCCCCTTCTACCCCTCTCCCTCCCTTCTCCCATTTTCCAACCCCCCCCCCCCCAACTTCCCCGATGCCCCCCATTTGTGGACCCAGCCTGTGACAGCTAGATCCCACTATGAGGACTGCACATAGGCCACATCAGCTGTTTTAGTAACATTGACTATGGGATAAATGCAGACTTTAGGAACAATGCCCCGCACCACCTCCCAACCCCACCCCCCCCCCCTTGCCCCTCTACCCCCTCGCCTTGCTTCAAAATGGGTGGTGGGTATTTACACTCAGTGGCCGGAGCAGGTGGGTGGCACTGGTACATTGACAACATTGCCTGTACCCAATTGAAAAGCCTGCTGCCTCTGGGGGTTTGGAGAGATCATGGGAAGAGAGAACTGCCTCTGGGGCAACTCGGGGCCAAGAGTTTAGTTCCCATGAGGAGCAGGCAGAATTTTGGGGGTTCGAGTCCAACCCCTGGTGCCCCTGTGTCACATTTAGTTCAGAGATACAGTGCCTTTTGGCCAACCGAGTCCGCACCGATCCCCCGCACCCGCTAGGGACAATTTATACATATACCAAGCCTATCAACCTACAAACCTGTGCACCTTTGGAGTGCGGGAGAAAACCCTAACCTTAACCGTAACACTAACCCTAACCCTAGCCCTAACCTAACCCTAACCGTAACCCTAACCCTAACCCTAACCCTAACCCTAACCCTAACCCTAACCCTAACCCTAGCCCTAACCTAACCCTAACCCTAACCCTAACCCTAACCCTAACCCTAACCCTAACCCTAACTCTAACCCTAGCCCTAGCCTAACCATAACCCTAATCCTAACCCTGACCCTAACCCTAACTCTAACACTAACCGGGCATCACCCGCAGGACATCGCACGTCAGCGTGTGACAGGGCGCACAACATGATGAGACACCCAGATGTCGCCCGAAGATTTTGAACATTCCAAAATCCAGGGGCAGCAGGGAGACACCGCGCGTCACTACATGTATCACCACGCTTCACACCCTGACCACGCCGCGACAACCTCTTTTCAGGCCGTGGCTGAAAATGTCGCCCAAGTGGGACAGGCCCTTATCATCAATGGGCGGGTAAATTATTGGAGGAGATTCTGAGAGACAAGATCTACTTGCTTTTAGAAAGGCAAGGACTGATTAGTCCTTTGCATGGGAAATCATGTCTTATGAATTTCATTGAGTTTTGTTGAAGAAGATGATCAATCAGGGCAACACAGTAGATGTTCTCTACACAGAGATTAATTAGTAAGTCTTTTGACAAAGTACAGCATGGTAGGCTGTTCTGGGTAAGACTACATTGGATCTATGGCGAGCTATCCAACTGGATACAAAATGGGCTTGAAGGCTGGAGGCAGAGGACAGTAGCACGAGGAGAGGGTTGTTCCTCAGACTGGAGTCCTGTAACAAGTAGTGTGAAGAGATCGGTGCTGGGTCCACTGTTGTTTATTATTTATATATTTACAATTTAGATGTGAATGTAGGTGGACTAAGTGACTTTGCTGATGATATTAAAACTGATTGTATTGTTGACAGTGAAGAAGGTTATCTGAGATTACAATGGATTCTTGATCAATGGGCTGAGCAATGGCAGATGGAATTTAATTCAGACAAATGGGAGGTGTTGCAATTTGGTAAGCCAAACCATGGCAGGACTTGAGCGGTCAATGATAGGGTCCTAGGAATATTATACAACAAAAAGACCCAGGGGAGCAGGTTCAAATATCTATGAAGATGGGGAAACAGGTACACAGGATGGGAAAGAAGGTGACTGGCACTATTGCCTTCAACGGTCAATATAATGATTATAGGAGTTGGGACAGCATGTCATAGCTATATATTGTAAGATGTTGGTAAACCCACATTTGAAATACTGACACAATCATATTCACGTTGCTATGGAAAGGATGCCCTTGAACTGGAATAGTGGCATTGAAAATTTCAAGGATGAGTGGGTAGTGCGTGGCAGATGCAGTATAATAGAGATAAATGTAAGGTTATCCACTTTGGCAGCAAAAACAAGGGGGCAGATGATTATCTCAATGGGGTTAGGTTAGGTAAGGAGGAGGTACAGCGAGATCTGGGTGTCCTTGTACGTCACTGAAAGTTGGCGTGCAGGTACAGAAGAAAGCTAATGGAATGTTGGCCTTCATAACAAGAGGATTTCAGTATAGGAGTAAAAAGGTTCTTCTGCAGTTGTATAGGGCTCTGGTAAGACCACATCTGGAGTATTGTGTACAATTTTGGTCTCCCAATTTGAGGAGGGACATCCTTGTGATTGAGACAGTGCAGCGTAGGTTCACGAGATTGATCCCTGGGATGGTGGGACAGTCATATGAGGAAAGATTGAAAAGATTAGGCTTGTATTCACTGGAGTTTAGAAGGATGAGGGGGCATCTTATAGAAACATATAAAATTATAAAAGGACTGGACAAGCTAGATGCAGGAAAAAAATTCCCAATGTTGGACGAGTCCAGAACCAGGGGGCCACAGTCTTAGAATAAAGAGGAGGCCATTTAAGACTGAGGTGAGAAAAAACTTGTTCACCCAGAGAGTTGTGAATTTGTGGAATTCCCTGCCACAGATGGCAGTGGAAGCCAAATCACTGGATGTATTTAAGAGAGAGTTAGATAGAGCTGTAGGGACTAGTGGAATCAAGGGATATGGGGAGAAGGCAGGCACGGGTGATTGATTGGGGACATTCAGCCATGATCACAATGAATGGTGGTGCTGGCCCGAAGAGCTGAATGGCCTCCTACTGCACCTATTTTCTATGTTTCTATGTTTCTAGGATGTTACGAGAACTATTGTTTAAATGATAAGAAAAAGATGAAGAGGTTGGATAGGTAAAGTTTCACCGCTTTATCTGCTCCGATGGTCACCATATTATTGGAGGTGAGTTTTAATCAACCTTTTTTCGAAGATAAGAAGGAAATCAGAAACCACCAGAGTACAAACCAGCATTTGCTGGAGGTGAGAGAACAATGATTCTCATCAAAGGCATCAGTCACCGCAATATTGTGGCTGAAGAAGGAACTATCAATGCGGAGAGCTGTGAAACTCTACTGTCGCATTTCACACATATGTCTCTCAAATACTCACATGAAAAGGTGGCCTTATCTGTTGAACATGTCCTGCATTTCCTGTTTTCTTTTCTGATTCTCAGAAAATGCAGTTGGTCACCCTGCTGCAGCTCCCTAACACTGTTCCTCAGTCATTCCTCTCCCACAGTGTTGTGTTACTGACTGTACCTCCAGCTCCCTCGCATCCTGGCAGAAGGACCAATTGAAACATGGCACTGGGGAGACCACCACCAGGTATGACAACCTCAGAGCTCCAAGGGTGAACATTTCTGTGATCAGATGGGCCTGTAGTCACTCATTATTCTGTACAAAACCTTCAGCATTGCAAAGTGGTGGCACATTCCTGATTAGCACCACCCTCTGAGCGAAAAGTTTCCCCTGAAGCACCACTTATATCTCTCCCTTTTCATGTTAAGCTTATGCCCTCTACTTTTGGAATACTCTGTCCAGGGAGAAAGACTGTACATGTTCACATATCAATGCCACTCATGATTTTGAACACTTCAATAAGGTCACCCTTATCCTTCTGTATTCCACAGAATAAAGTCCCAGCCTCAATCTACAATTCAAGCTTGCAAATCCCAGTAAAATCCTGGCAATTTGTTTGCGTATCCATTCCAATTTAATGACATCCTTCCTATAGCCAGGCGACCAGAATTGCCAAGGTCTCACCAACGTCTTGTCCACCACAACATGCTTTAGATATATTTCCTCACAGTCCACAATACCACCAATTTTGGCGCCATCTACAAATTTACTAACAAATTTACTGCAAATTGTTAATGTGGATAACAACCAACAGTGGGCCCAGCACCAACCCCTGCAGCGACCACTGATCACAGGCCTCAGTTCATATAAACAACTATATTTTCATGCCAATATTGAATGCAATTGGCTAGTTCACCTTGGATTCCATATGATCTAACCTTCCCGACTAGCCCACTATGTGGGACCTTGTCAAAGGCCTTACAAAGGTCCATAGCTCAAGGTTGCTAACTATTTTAACTTCCCTTCCAATTCCCAGATCAACTCCATTGCCAAGGTGAGGGCCATGTACAAACTGGAGGAACAGATTTTCATATTCTGCTTGGGTACGTAAGTAAGTAAGTAAGTGAGTTTATAGGCCAAGTATTCACATACAAGGAATTTGCCTTGGTGCTCCACCCACAATTAACAACATGACATACAGTGACAATTACGAATGACTCAGAAAACACTAAACATTAATAACAATAAAACATTAATGATAAAACACCATTGATCAAGCATGTGAACCAACAAAATACCAGATCAAAGGGGCTACAGATTTTTGGCTGTTGAGTAGAACAACTACTCGTGGATAAAAACTGTTTTTATGTCTGGCCGTGGCAGCTTTGACAGTCCGGAGTCGCCTTCCAGAGGAAAGTGATTCAAAGAGTTTGTGGCCAGGGTGAGAGGCCAGGGTGAGAAGGGTCAGAGATGATCTTGCCCACTCGCTTCCTGGCCCTTGCAGTGTACAGTTCATCAATGGATCAGTCCAATCAGGGTTGTGTCGTCCGCAAACTTGCGAAGCTTGACAGAGAAATCAGTGGAGGTGCAGTCGTTGGTGTAGAGAGAGGAGAGGAGAGTAGCGAGTACGCAGCCTTGTGGTGCTCCTATGCTAAGGGTTTGCGGGTCCGAGATGTGCTTTCCCAGCCTCACGTGCTGTTTCCTGTCTATCAGGAAGCTGGTGATCCACCGACAGAGGGGTTCAGGCACAGTCAACTCGGAAAGTTTGGAGTGTAGTAGCTCTAGGCAACGAGGGGAAAAACGGAACAAATACTGTAGCTATGGCAGATAATATTAAGGAAATCCAAAGAGAATTTGTAAGTGCAGTATATTAAGAGAAAAGGGATAACCAGAGATAGAGAGCAAGACCCCTCATAAATCAAAACAGTCATCTGTGTGTGGAGCCGCAGAGATGGGCAAGATCCTCAATGATTATTTATTATGTGTTTTTAACATGAAGAAAGAGATGAAGACCGGGGAACTTTGAGTAGTCAATGGAAGCGTCTTGAGGGCAGTCAGAATTACGATCGAGGAGGTGCTGAACGTCCTCTCGTGTATGAAGGTAGATAAACCTCCTTGGCCTGATCAGGTATATCCCACGGCATTATGGGAATCTAGGAAAAAATTGCAGGCGACCTGGCTGAGATATGTGAATCATTATTATATATGGGTGAGGTGCCAACAGACAAGAGGGAGGAAAATGTTGTGCCTTTATTTTAAAAGGGCTGAAAGGAAAAGCCAGTCAACTATAGGCCAGTGAGCTTAAAGTCTGTGGTCAGAAAGTTATTGGAGAGTATTCGATACACACATTTAGGGCTGATTAGGAATAGAAAACATGGTTTTGTATGTGGGTGATCATGTCTCACAATCTGATTGAGCTTTTTTAAAGATGTAACAAATAAGGTTGATGAGGGCAGAGCTGTAGACATTGTCTATGTGAATTTCAGCAAGGCATTTAACAAGGTTCCACATGATAGGATGCTGTGGAAGGTTAGATAGCATGGGATCCAAGGAGAACTAGCTGACGATGGAAAATTGGCTTCATGGAAGGAAGCAGAGAGTGATGGTGGAAGGTTATTTTTGGAGGCATATGTCTACTGGTGCTCCTCAAGGATTGGTGCTGGGCCCATTGATGTTTGTGGTCGAATAAGGTAGGATTAGTAAGTTTGCAGATGACACCAAAGTGGGTGGGAAGTGGGTAGCTAGCGAAGATGGTGATCAAAGGTTACAAAAGGATCTTGATCAATTGGGCAAGTGGACAATGGTATGGTAATGGGGTTTAATGCAGATAAATGTGAGGTGTTGCAGTTTGGGAAATTTAACCCGGGCAGGACCTTCACAGCAAATGTCAGGCCCCTGGAGAGTGTTGTAGAGCAGAGGCTTCCAGGAGTGCAGAATGAGTAAATGAGGGAGACCATTCATATAATTGAATGGTCAATGAATTTCTCATCTACCTTCACCATGAAGACATGGATGCCTTGGAACCCAGGCAGTTTAACAATGATGTTTTACATGAGTCGCCAGAACCTGATCAATGGAGGTTGTAGGAAGTTGGGGAATAAATTGCAGAAAAGGGTTCCAACCAAAATGTGCCTATCCAAGTCCTCTAGAGATGCTGACTAACCTATTCAGTTACTCCAGTACTTTGTCTTCTTTATCGGAAATTGCAGAGCCCCAGGCAGAGATATCTGTATCTTTGATAGTCAGGGTGTGGTTCTCGTTGACTGGAGGTGTCCTATGTTATGCCTCTGTTTGCAAGGAAAAACTTGGGAACTACAGATTGGGGAGCTTTAAGGGCCTGTCCCACTTAGCGATTTTTTCGGCGACTGCGAGCGTCAGTGACTGATGCCCGTAAAACCATCAAGTTGCACGACATATGACGTCCTGCAGGTGATGGCCGGTTAGGGTTAGGATCAGGGTTAGGGTAGGGTTAAGGTTTGGGTTAGGGTTAGGGCTAGGGTTAGGGTTACGGTTAGGGTTACGGTTAGGGTTAGGGCTAGGGTCACGGTTGGGGTTAGGGACCACAGATGGGCTGTAAAATATTCTTCTTTCAATGCATGGATTTTAAACATTAAACACTAATATATTAAAAATGAATACAATGAAATCAATTGTGCAAATGAAAAGATGTCTGAGTTGTTCAGTTTTATTACAGATGTATTGGTCTGCTTCAAGATCCAATCACCATCTCTAACTTTTCACGGGGATGGATTCAGTGAGTGTAGACTGAACTCCCCTCTCCCCTCCACCCCCCTCATTCCTACTCACGCCCCATCCCTCCTTCTCCACTCCCCCCTACCCTTCTCCCCTCCTCTCTCCCCCCTTTTTCCCTTTCCCCCATTCTCCCCACTCCACTCCTCCCCCTTCTCTACTCCCCTCACATCCCCTTCTACCCCTCTCCCTCCCTTCTCCCATTTTCCAACCCCCCCAACTTCCCCGATGCCCCCCATTTGTGGACCCAGCCTGTGACAGCTAGATCCCACTATGAAGACTGCACATAGGCCACATCAGCTGTTTTAGTAACATTGACTATGGGATAAATGCAGACTTTAGGAACAACGCCCCGCACCACCTCCCAACCCCCCCCCCCCCCCCCCCCCTTGCCCCTCTACCCCCTCGCCTTGCTTCAAATTGGGTGGTGGGTATTTAGACTCAGTGGCCGGAGCAGGTGGGTGGCACTGGTACATTGGCAACATTGCCTGTACCCAATTGAAAAGCCCGCTGCCTCTGGGGGTTTGGAGAGACCATGGGAAGAGAGATCTTCCTCTGGGACAACTCGTGGCCAACAGTTTAGTTCCCATGAGGAGCAGGCAGAATTTTGGGGGTTCGAGTCCAACCCCTGGTGCCCCTGTGTCACATTTAGTTCAGAGATACAGTGCCTTTTGGCCAACCGAGTCCGCACCGATCCCCGCACCTGCTAGGGACAATTTATACATATACCAAGCCTATCAACCTACAAACCTGTGCACCTTTGGAGTGCGGGAGGAAACCCTAACCTTAACCGTAACACTAACCCTAACCCTAGCCCTAACCTAACCCTAACCATAACCGTAACCCTAACCCTAACCCTAACTCTAACCCTAGCCCTAGCCTAACCATAACCCTAACCCTAACCCTGACCCTAACCCTAACTCTAACACTAACCGGGCATCACCCGCAGGACATCGCACGTCAGCGTGTGACAGGGCGCACAACATGATGAGACACCCAGATGTCGCCCGAAGATTTTGAACATTCCAAAATCCAGGGGCAGCAGGGAGACACCGCGCGTCACTACATGTATCACCACGCTTCACACCCTGACCACGCCGCGACAACCTCTTTTCAGGCCGTCGCTGAAAATGTCGCCCAAGTGGGACAGGCCCTTATCAATGGGCGGGTAAATTATTGGAGGAGATTCTGAGAGACAAGAACTACTTGCTTTTAGAAAGGCAAGGACTTCTCTCAATACCAATAGCCAATAACCCATCGTTTAAACCATCAATCATAGACAAATCATTGATACAATGGGAAAGAATGGGAATCAAAACGCTCGAAGATCTGTATGAAGTGGGAAAATTACTATCATTTCAACAACTACAACTGAAATATAATTTGAAAAATAACCAATATTTTAAATATCTTCAAATTTGTGATTATTTGAAAAAATACACAAAAGACTATCATAATATGCCTTCCGACTTACTAGATGAAGCAATGAAGACAAAGGCGGAATCAGCTAATTTAATATCGTACTTATATAATATCATTTTAAACATAGAAATACCCACAACAGATGGAATTAGAAGAGACTGGGAACAAGAATTAGCTATAAAAATTTCAAAAGAGAGTTGGGATAATCATTTACTACAGGTGCATAAATGCTCGATCAATGTACGACATACGCTTATCCAATTCAAAACATTACATAGACTATATTATTCAAAAACTAAATTAAATAAAATCTTTCCTAATGTTTCACCAATCTGTGATAAATGTCTGTGTCAAGAAGCTACCATAGCGCATTCTTTTGTTTTTTGTACAAAAATCCAAAAATTCTGGCATGGAATATTTGATATTTTTTCAAAATTAATTAAAATAAAACTGGTACCAAAACCAGAATGGATCATTTTTGGGATATCGGAAGGTATCCCTGAATTAAACGTGTATCAGAAGAATTTACTCAATTACGGGCTAATAATGGGAAAAAAGCTCATACTTAAATTCTGGAAAAATGCGCCCACACCAACAATAAAAATGTGGACATCAAATATGTTTGAAACATTACATCTGGAAGAGATGAGATTCCTCTTAGCAGGAAAAGCAAACCAATTCCAAAAGACGTGGTCTACGTTTATGGACCTATTACAAGCATGAGGTGCAATAGTAATTTTTAAAATAAATAAATAAATAAATGGTATCAGGACCTGGCAATGGGAGGTAAAACAACAAAAACAGACTTGGTTGGTAGTCTTTCTGTGGAGTTTAATGTTATAATAGAGCGATTGTCCTTACTTTCTTTTTCTTTCTTTTCTAGGGTCTACTTTCTTACTTTACTTCCTTCTCTAACTTCTTTTCTAAGGGGCTTTCTTTTCCCAACACTCTCTTGCACTTCACGACTCTTGCGCACCTTCTTTACTTTCCTTACTTCTATCTTTTTCTTAAAGCTTAAAAAAAAAATGAAGCGGTACAAAAAATGTATTAAGATATATGTGTTGTGTGTTATTGTAATTTACCGTACTTCTAATAAAAATAATTTTTTTAAAAAAAGAAAGGCAAGGACTGATTAGTCCTTTGCATGGGAAATCATGTCTTATGAATTTCATTGAGTTTTGTTGAAGAAGATGATCAATCAGGGCAACACAGTAGATGTTCTCTACACAGAGATTAATTAGTAAGTCTTTTGACAAAGTACAGCATGGTAGGCTGTTCTGGGTAAGACTACATTGGATCTATGGCGAGCTATCCAACTGGATACAAAATGGGCTTGAAGGCTGGAGGCAGAGGGCAGTAGCACGAGGAGAGGGTTGTTCCTCAGACTGGAGTCCTGTAACAAGTAGTGTGAAGAGATCGGTGCTGGGTCCACTGTTGTTTATTATTTATATATTTACAATTTAGATGTGAATGTAGGTGGACTAAGTGACTTTGCTGATGATATTAAAACTGATTGTATTGTTGACAGTGAAGAAGGTTATCTGAGATTACAATGGATTCTTGATCAATGGGCTGAGCAATGGCAGATGGAATTTAATTCAGACAAATGGGAGGTGTTGCAATTTGGTAAGCCAAACCATGGCAGGACTTGAGCGGTCAATGATAGGGTCCTAGGAATATTATACAACAAAAAGACCCAGGGGAGCAGGTTCAAATATCTATGAAGATGGGGAAACAGGTAGACAGGATGGGAAAGAAGGTGACTGGCACTATTGCCTTCAACGGTCAATATAATGATTATAGGAATTGGGACAGCATGTCATAGCTATATACTGTAAGATGTTGGTAAACCCACATTTGAAATAATGGCACAATCATATTCACGTTGCTATGGAAAGGATGACCTTGAACTGGAATAGTGGCATTGAAAATTTCAAGGATGAGTGGGAAGTGCGTGGCAGATGCAGTATAATATAGATAAATGTGAGGTTATCCACTTTGGCAGCAAAAACAAGGGGGCAGATGATTATCTCAATGGGGTTAGGTTAGGTAAGGAGGAGGTACAGCGAGATCTGGGTGTCCTTGTACGTCACTGAAAGTTGGCGTACAAGGACACCCAGATACAGAAGAAAGCTAATGGAATGTTGGCTTAGCCATCCCCATCCACATCCCCACATTCCCTCATCCCGCATCCACACATCCCAATCCTCATCCCCATCCCTACCGCCCTCCTCATCCTCCATTCCCACATCCTCATCTCAAAATCCCCATCCTGATCTCCATCCCCGTCCTCATCCCCATCTTCTCATCCCCATCCTCAACCTCACTTACCCATCCAACCCATCCGAAAACCGATCTCTATGCCCTGCCTCATCCGCATATCATTCCCATATTCCCCATCCACATTCCCCATCCTCATTCCCACATTACCATTACCACATTCCCCATCCTTATTCGCACATTCCCCATCCACATTCCCATTACCACATTCCCCATCCACATTTCCATCCTCATTCGCACATTCTCCATCCACATTCCCCATCCTCATTCCCACATCCAATAGACAATAGGTGCAGGAGTAGGCCATTCAGCCCTTCGAGCCAGCACCACCATTCAATGTGATCATGGCTGTTCATCCCCAATCAGTACCCCGTTCCTGCCTTCTCCCCATATCCCCTGACTCCACTATCTTTAAGAGCCCTATCTAGCTCTCTCTTGAAAGTATCCAGAGAACCAGCCTCCACCGCCCTCTGAGGCAGAGAATTCCAGACTCACCACTCTCTGCATGGGCCGCGGAACCTGGGGGCCTGCAACCTCTCCACTTTTTGGGTGAGACATGCTTCATAACCCGAAATTATCCTCTTCTTCTGAGGACCTTCGACGTCCAGAATATCAGAACCAGCGCAGTTATCGCGGCAAAACCAAAGATCACAGAGCGGAGCTCTGCTCCATCATCTTTGGGCAAAACTACGACCAGCCGTGGTGGAAACCGACTGCCCCCCCAAAACCCTCCCTCCCCTCGGCTCGGCTCAACGGCCCATCACAGCGCGGTTCACAGTGGGGATATGGGGCAGTGAACGAGGCGCTGTGATTAGCCACCGAGCGGAAGGGGGGGCCCCGAGAGGGGGCGGTTGGGATCGTTTTGAGTTGGGGGATGGCCTGTATTATCCCCCAGTTTTTGGTGGTCGAGCAACAACAACAAATAATTATTGTGCCACCCTCCCAGCTCCGCTCCCTCACCGGGTACCCCCGAGGCCGGTGATGAGTGATCGCTCAGCCCCCCCACTTTCAAAAACGTTCCACGGCCCCTGCTCTGTGTGAAAAAGTGTTTCCTCATCACATACACATCTTCTCCATCGTGATCAAAGATGGCGGTTGACCACGAGGCGCTCGAGCGCTGGGCGGTGACGTTCATGCGGTGACGTTCATGCGGTGACGTTCATGCGGTGACGTTCATGCGATGACGTTCATGCGTCGGGCGATACAGGATCTTTGATCCTGCTCTATCATCTTTGGTGACGTTCATGCGTCGGACGTCGAGCGTGTGGTGACGTCGTAACGTCGGGCGTCAGGGGGTTGGGCTGGGCCCACGTGCAGCCGCCGGACGCCGGTCCCGTTGCCACGGAAGCGGTCTCCATGGTGACGGGGGCCCAGGCTTCAGGCGGAGCGCAGGAGGCGGCTGAAAATGACGGAGATTTTGTGCCGGTGGCTGAATGAGGAGCTGCAGCTGTCCCGGAGAGTGGGTAGGTGATGGGCGATGGGCTAGGGGGGCGTGAAGGGGGTGGGAGTGAGTGGCTGTGCAGTGGGCGTAAGTGAGGGGCCAGAGGCTGGGGGTGTGAGGGGCAGGCTGGGGAGGGGGTGAGCGTGGGGCTGGGGGTGAAGGTGAGGGGTGAGTGTGGGGCCGGGGGTGAAGGTGAGGGGTTGATGAGTGAGTGTGGGGTTGGGTGTGAAGGTGAGGGGTGAGTGTGGGGCTGGGGATGAAGGTGAGGGGTGAGTGTGGGGCTGGGGGTGAAGGTGAGGGGTGGAGAGGTGAGTGGGGCTGGGGGTGAAGGTGAGGGGTGAGTGAGGGGCTGGGGGTGAAGGTGAGGGGTGAGTGAGGGGCTGGGGGTGAAGGTGAGGGGTGAGTGAGGGGCTGGGGGTGAAGGTGAGGGGTGAGAGGGGCTGGGGGTGAAGGTGAGGGGTGAGTGGGGCTGGGGGTGAAGGTGAGGGGTTGATGGGTGAGTGTGGGGCTGGGGGTGAAGGTGAGGGGTGAGTGTGGGGCTAGGGGTGAAGGTGAGGGGTTGATGGGTGGGTGTGGGGCCAGGTGGGGTGAGGGGCTGGGGGTGAAGGTGAGGGGTTGATGGGTGGGTGTGGGGCCAGGTGGGGTGAGGGGCTGGGGGTGAAGGTGAGGGGTTGAGGGGTGGGTGTGGGGCCAGGTGGGGTGAGGGGCTGGGGGTGAAGGTGAGGGGTTGATGGGTGGGTGTGGGGCCAGGTGGGGTGAGGGGCTGGGGGTGAAGGTGAGGGGTTGATGGGTGGGTGTGGGGCCAGGTGGGGTGAGGGGCTGGGGGTGAAGGTGAGGGGTTGATGGGTGGGTGTGGGGCCAGGTGGGGTGAGGGGCTGGGGGTGAAGGTGAGGGGTTGATGGGTGGGTGTGGGGCCAGGTGGGGTGAGGGGCAGGCTCGTGGGGGTGGCAGTGATGTAGAAGAGTGTTGTGGAGAGGGGAAAGGGACGAGGACGGGGTGGTGGGTGTATGGGTGGCAGTAATGGGAAGGGGAGGGTGGGGGCAAAGGTGCGGTTCGATGGTGGGGGGGAGAGGGTGCGTTTCAATGGTGGGTGGGGTGAGCAAGGAGGTGCAGCATGTTGTAGGGAGGAGTGGGTTATGGTGGTGGGTGAGGGGAGCGGCTCTTAGCTCTGCTTGTTGCTTGGGACTGATTCACCTATTTTTAGAACCCGGAACATTTGCAAAGGAGTTTTCCACGGGATATCTAATAGGAGAGATTCTGAACAAGCACCAACTTCAGGATGACTTTGATCAGTTCTCCCAGGGCAGGTGAGAACATTTACACTCTTCTGGGAAATTAAATAAATCTGCAGAACATGGAGCCTGTGTTACAATCGCTACAATGGTACTTTATTTGTCACATGTACCGAGGTACATTTTGTCACATGTAGCAAGGTACGAGTATCATTGTACATACTGTATGCAGATAGACACAGAATGCTGAAGTAAATCAACGTGACAGGCAGTATCTCTGGAGAGAAGGAGTGGGTGACATTTCGGGTCAAGACCCTTCTGCAGACTCGACCCGAAACGTCACCCATTTTTCCAGTCCAGAAATGCTGCCTGCCTCTCTGCCCATTATTTTGTGTCCATCTTCAATTTAAACCAGCATCTGGAGTTCCTACACTGTACATATGCACTTGGATACATCTTGAATAATCATCTCAGATACAGTACAAGTGTATAGCGGTAGTACACTAAGACAATATACAGAGTTACCAGATTTGGTGCCATTTTCAAGTACCAGTTTGTATGTGCAGGGTTCTTGGCCTGACCATGAAGGCCCGTTGTCCTGGCGGCATTATGGGATCGGCCTGGCTACGCATAGCTGTGGTCCTCCGCCGTTGGCAAGAATTGTTGGGGATTGAAAGCTTTGTAGTTTGTGTCAGAGGCAGGATCAGTGCAGGACTCATGTTCTGTGGGGAGATGACCATGGAAACTGCCGAAGAAACCCCAATCCACCAAACCAGGAATGAATTATGCTTTAAATTCATGGGATATGGCATTGAGGATGCCGTTGGTATTAATCAGACAGAATTTCAGAAAGTATATATAGCAGTTTTTTGAATTTGTAACCAATCTAGTAGATTAAGGGGAACCCCCAGAATGAAGGATATCTGGATTTCAAATTACATTTCATACTGTACCAACAAAAGATTGCTGGACATTAAGAGGAATTTGAGGGTAATGGATGGATTCAGGGATGGCAATGGAAGTGGGTGTGAAGTGTCTAAGAAGTTTTTCAGGCAGTTGCTCGTGAGATACCGGAGTGATTTGCTCTGGGCCTCAGCGTTTGCCAAGTTTTGTTAATGGTGGATGAGGAAGCAGTGTTCCCCCGTTCTTGCTTGGCAGATACAGATGGGTGGTAAGAGTACTGGAATAGGGAAGTTACGATGTCTGAAAAAATCACTCGCTTAGAGTCTTGCAGCAGGGAAACAGGCCTTTTGGCCCATCTTATCTATGATAACCAAGAATTCCTATCTAAACTTTTCCCATGTTTCCCCCATATTCCTCTAAAGCAATCCTATCCATGGACCTGCCCAAATACATTTGAAATGGTGTTATTGTACTTGCTTCTACCTCTTCCTACGGCATCTATACTATTACTAAAACTTTCATCTTGACCACTTGCATTGTAATTAAATTTGCGCAAAAACGCTACCCTATATCGATAGGACTTTTTTTGCCACCTTACTCACCATTCTCTGCTCCAAGCCCCACCAAGTTTTGTTCCGATCGGTGAAATATTAGAAATGTTATGAAGGTTCAAAAAATCGTGAGATCAGCAGATTGGTCTTCTCGCCTGTCAGTCACCATGAAGGTAACGCCCCTTCTGGGGGCGAGGAGAATATAGCCCCAGAGGCCGGGCATGAGTCAGTCAGCCCGGAAGCCGTGAGTGAGAGTTGAGTCCAGAACTGTGAGTCCACCAGCCATTAGTGAGTGAACTGTGAGCCTACAAGCCGTGCTGAGTGAACTGTGAGTGGGTGTGTGTGATAGATGGACGGTGTGTGTGTGTGTGAGAGATGGACGGTGTGTGTGTGTGTGTGAGGTGGAGGGTGTGTGTGTGAGTGTGTGTGTGTCTGAGATGGAGGGTGTGTGTGTGTGAGGTGGTGTGTGTGTGTGTGTGAGGTGTGTGAGGTGTGTGAGGTGTGTGTGAGGGTTGGAGATGGAGTGTGTGTGGTGTGTGTGAGATGGATGGGGTGTGAGGGGGTGGTGCGGTGTGTTGTGGTGCAATGGCGGTGTGTTTGTGCGTTGGCAGGGTGTGTGTGTGTGGCGGCGGTGTGTGTGTGAGGGAGGGTGTGTTGTTCTCGGGTGGATGTGTGTGGATTTGTGTGAGGAGTGAGTGAGGTGGTGTATGCTTAGTGGTTGTGGCGTGTGGATGTGTGTGGGTGGCGTGAGGCTGGCGGTGTGTGTGTGTGTGATGGAGGGTCTGTGTGTTTGTGTGTGTGCGATGGAGGGAGTGTGTGTGATGGAGGGTGTGTGTGATGGAGGGTGTGTATGTGTGAGATGGAGGGTGTGTGTGAGGGAGGATGTGTGTGTGTGTTAGTGTGTGTGATGGCAGATGTGTGTGTGAGATGGGTGGGTGTGAGTGAGTGATGGAGGGTGTGCGTGTGTGATGCAGGGTGTGTGTGATGGAGGGTGTGTGTGATGGAGTGGGTGTGAGTGTGATGGAGGGTATGTGTGTGTGGGTGTCTGTGCGTGATGCAGGGTGTGTGTGTGATGGAGGGTGGGAGTGTGTGCGTGATGCAGGGTATGTGTGTGATGGAGGGTATGTGTGTGTGTATGTGATGGAGGTGTGTGTATGTGATGGAGGTGTGTGTATGTGATGGAGGGTGTGTGTGTGTATGTGTGTGTGATGGAGGGTGTATGTGTGTCAGGCACGTGCCATCAGGTTAGGCAAGGTCGGCACTGCCTACCCTGACCAGAAGAACAACTCCAGGACTGTTTGGAGTCTGTAGACTGGGCAATGTTCAAGGACTCGGCAACGGACTTGAACGAATATGCCACAGTCGTTACAGACTTCATAAAGAAATGTGTGGAGGACTGCATCCCTACAAAAACCTTCCGAGTGTTTCCCAATCAGAAACCTTGGATGAACTTTGAGATCCGCACTCTCCTGAAGTCCAGACACAGGGCATTCACCTCCAATGATACAGTGGCCTACATGAAGACCAGATACGACCTTGGTAAGGCCATCAAAAAGGCCAAAAGGGACCTGCTCCAAACTGGAGGACGAGACAGATGTTCGGCAGCTGTGGCAGGGCCTGAATGCAATCACCTCCTACAAGGCAAAACCAGGAGGCAGCTCGAATGTCGGTGTAACATCACTCCCTGACGAGCTCAATGCGTTTTACACATGCTTTGACAGGGAGAATACTGATGTGCCTTCCCGATCCCCCATTCGCTGTGATGGCATTTCAGTCTCAGTCACAGAGGCTGATGTCAAGAAATCCTTCAGAGGGGTGAACCCCCGAAAAGCACCTGGTCCTGATGGTATACCCGGTCGTGTTCTAAAAACCTGGGCGGACCAACTGGCGGGAGTTTTTACGGACATTTTCAACCTCTCACCTCTGCTTTAAAAGGGCATCAATTATACCGGTGCCCAAGAAGAGTAAGGTGACGTGCCTCAATGACTATCGACCAGTGGCACTAACGCCAGTGGTGATGAAATGCTTTGAGAGGTTGATCATGGAGCAAATCAACTCCTACCTCGACAAAAACCTGGACCCACTGCAGTTCGCGTACCGCCACAACAGATCAACGGCGGATGCGATCTCGCTGGCCCTCCACTCCGCACTGGACCACTTGGACAACAAAAACTCATATGTCAGGCTGTTATTCATTGATTACAGCTCGGCATTTAACACAATCATCCCCTCCAAACTGGTTACCAAACTCGCAGAACTGGGTCTCTGCGCATCCCTCTGCAACTGGATCCTCGACTTCCTCATCCACAGACCACAGTCTGTTCGTATTGGTGGAAATGTGTCAGCCTCGATAACAATCAGCACGGGAGCACCTCAAGGCTGCGTGCTCAGCCCTCTGCTGTACTCACTCTATACCCATGACTGCGTAGCGAACCACAGTGCGAACTCCATCATCAAGTTCGCTGTCGACACCACTATTGTGGGGCGTATCACTGATGGGGATGAGTCAGAATACAGTAGAGAGATCGAGCAACTGTCCATATGGTGCCAGCGCAATAACCTGGCCCTCAACACCAGCAAAACCAATCTATTCCTAAGAAATGGATAGATGTTTAGATCTAGCAATTTAATTTTGTAATTAGCTACAATTAGGTAACTAACTAATTATAACCATATAACCATATAACAATTACAGCACGGAAACAGGCCATCTCGACCCCTCTAGTCCGTGCCGAACACATAATCTCCCCTAGTCCCATATACCTGCGCTCAGACCATAACCCTCCATTCCTTTCCCATCCATTATTATATGCTTTAATTTCAAGTCATCTAAGTAAGATTGTTTCATATTTATTTCAGAATGCTTCAATCTATAATAACTGAAAATTTCTTTCAGTTCTCTTAAATTTAAGAAAGTTATCGGCCTTTAAATGTTCACGATCACAGCTTTTGTGTTAAGTCATTGAATAGGGAACAAGATGCCAACTTCCGAGTATGAAAATGGCCATAACTTTTTTAATACTGAAGATATGAAAGTGAATTAGGTGTCAAATTAAACTTCTTTTTCTGCTTTATCTGATGGAATAAATTAAAGACTTGATTTTTAAAATCTCAAAATGTTGTAACATTGCTACTATATGTTTTTAAATACCGCATTTCTCAACACTCCTGCCCTCCCCGCAACTTTACCCCTGGCACAGACTCTCCACACGCTGTGAAAGGAACTCCCTCCCCCCCAATTGGTCCCTTAAACAAGTGTTGTCATTCAATAAGATAACAACTGATTCAACTTTTCCCTGTGCTCCCACCATCTCTCCATCTGCCATCACTCAGAGCTCCCGTGGATTTTGAAGCAACAGCAACAAAGGGAAGCAGGAGAAAGCACTGATTGGCTCTAGCCCGAGTGGGAGGAGAGTTAGAAGTGAGTCAGAGGGGGAAAACAGTTGAAAGGGAGAGGCAAAGCACAGGCAGACTTAACTCAGAGCTCCCATGGATTTTGAAGCAACAGCAATAAAGAGAAGCAGGAGAAAGCACTGATTGGCTCTAGCCTGAGTGGGAGGAGAGTTAGAAGTGAATCAGGGGGAAAAAAGCTGAAAACTGAGGAATTTGGTTTGTAAATTGGTAAATTAGGCAATTTATCAGTCAATATAAGCAAGATGGCTCTTAGGGAGCGGCAGTGAGGGAGCAGCCTTGTGAGTAAAGTGTGAGTCTTTGGCTCGAGAGTCTTTGTGAGTAAAGTGTGAGTCCTCCCGTGTGAGAATGTGACCCAATGTGTCCCACTTAGTCTAGTCTCATTCCATATAGTCTAGTCTCATTCCATATACCCACCTTCTAAATCAATAGACAATAGGTGCAGGAGTGGGCTATTCGGCCCTTCAAGCTAGCACCGGCATTCAATGTGATCATGGCTGATCATCCCCAATCAGTACCCCGTTCAATCAGTGCCTTTTCACCCTATCCCGTGACTCCGCTATCTTTAAGAGCCCTATCCAGCTCTCTCTTGAAAGCATGCAGAGAATCTGCCTCCACCCCCCTCCGAGGCAGAGAATTCCACAGACTCACAACTCTCTGTGAGAAAAAGTGTTTCTTCGTCTCCGTTCTCAATGGCTTACCCCTTATTCTTAAACTGTGGCCCCTGCTTCTGGACTCCCCCAACATTGGGAACATGTTTCCTGCCTCTGGCATGTCCAAACCCTTAACAATCTTATATGTTTCAATAAGATACCCTCTCATCCTTCTAAACTCCAGAGTGCACAAGCCCAGCTGCTCCATTCTCTCAGCATATGACAGTCCCGCCATCCCGGGAATTAACCTTGTAATAAACTCCCTCAACAGCAAGAATGTCCTTCCTCAAATTAGGGGACCAAAACTGCACACAATACTCCAGGTGTGGTCTCACTAGGGCTCTGTACGACTGCAGAATGACCTCTTTGCTCCTATACTCGACTCCTCGTGTTATAAAGGCCAACATGCCATTTGCTTTCTTCACTGCCTGCTGTATCTGCATGCTTACTTTCATAGACTGATAAACAAGGACCCCCAGATCGCGTTGTACTTTCCCTTTTCCCAACTTGACGCCATTTAGATAGTAATCTGCCTTCCTGTTTTGCTACCAAAGTGGATAACCTCACATTTCTCCACATTAAATGTCATCTGCCATGCATCTGCCCACTCCCCTAACCTGTCCAAGTCACCCTGTATTCTCATAGTATCCTCCTGACAGTTCACATTGCCACTCAGCTTTGTGTCATCTGCAAATGTTACTTTGAATCCCTTCATAGAAACATAGAAAATAGGTGCAGGAGTAGGCCATTCGGCCCTTCGAGCCTGCACCGCCATTCAATATAATCATGGCTGATCATCCAACTCGTTATCCTGTACCTGCTTTCTCTCCATACCCCCTGATCCCTTTAGCCACAAGGGTCACATCTAACTCCCTCTTAAATATAGCCAATGAACTGGCCTCAACTACCTTCTGTGGCAGAGAATTCGAGATTCACCACTGTGTAAAAAATGTTTTTCTCATCTCAGTCCTAAAAGATTTCCCCTTTATCCTTAAACTGTGACCCCTTGTTTTGGACTTCCCCAACATCGGGAACAATCTTCCTGCATCTAGCCTGTCCAACCCATTAAGAATTTTGTAAGTTTCTATAAATCGCCACTCAATCTTCTAAATTCTAGCGAGTACAACCCGAGTCTATCCAGTCTTTCTTCATATGAAAGTCCTGACATCCCAGGAATCAGTCTGGTGAACCTTCTCTGTACTCCATCTATGGCAAGAATGTCCTTCCTCAGATTAGGAGATCAAAACTGTATGCAATACTCCAGGTGTGGCCTCACCAAGACTCTGTACAACTGCAGTAGAACCTCCTATACTCAAATCCTTTTGCTATGAATGCTAACATACCATTCGCTTTCTTCACTGCCTGCTGCACCTCCATGCCCACTTTTAATGACTGGTGTACCATTACACCCAGGTCTCGTTGCATCTCCCCTTTTCCTAATCGGCCACCATTCAGGTAATAGTCTACTTTCCTGTTTTTGCCACCAAAGTGGATAACCTCACATTTATCCACATTATACTGCATCTGCCATGCATTTGCCCACTCACCCAGCCTATCCAAGTCATCTTGCAGCCTCCTAGCATCCTCCTCACAGCTAACACTGCCCCACCAGCTTCATGTCATCCGCAAACTTGGAGATGTTGCATTCAATTCCCTCATCCAAATCATTGATGTATATTGTAAATCGCTGCGGTCCCAGCACCGAGCCTTGCGGTACCCCACTAGTCACTGCCTGCCATTCTGAAAGGGACCCGTTAATCCCCACTCTCTGTTTCGTGGCTGCCAACCAATTTTCTATCCATGTCAGCACTCTACCCCCAATACCATGTGCCCTAATTCTGCCCACTAATCTCCTAAGTGGGACCTTATCAAATGCTTTCTGAAAGTCCAAATCACTGTGTTGCCCCTCAAGTTCCGACTAAAGCACTTCCCTCTCTTTTTAAACCTTTACAGCTAGTTCTTGATTCCCCTCCTCTGGGAAAATAACTTTGCACATTCACCCAATCTCTTTCCCTCATGTTTTTATACACCTCAATTAGATTACTCCTCATCTGCCTGTGCTTCAAGGAATAAAATCACAGCCCTGCCATTAGCTCAGGCCCTTGAATCCTGGCAATCTATCTATACTATTACTAAAACTCTCATCTTGACCACTGCGTTGTATTTAAATTTGCCCCAAAACGATCCCCCATAGTGCTACGATTTTTCGCCACCTTACTCACCATTCTTCTCTGCTGCAAGTCAAATAAGTTTTATTCCGATCGGTGAAAATGTACAAAAGTTATGAAGGTTTAAAAATCAGAAAAAACACCCACTCCGGAACCCGCTGTCAATAGCGCAGCAAGGAGAATAAAAAGCTGAAGTGTGCAGCCCACTAGTAGTGCGCAGCCCGCGGACTGCTTCTGCGGTGATCAGCACGACCAGCAGGAAGCTGCTGTGTTGAAACGGAAGCCTCTGAGTGAAGCCAGAGTGGGACCGAGATCTGCAGCGTGAGGCCGTAAGCTGAAGGTGCGGGGTGAGCAGAGTGCGAGCCCCCCCTCCCCACACCCACATTCCCCTTCCCACACCCACATTCCCCTCCCCACACCCACAATCCCCTCCCCACATCCACATTCCATATAACCATATAACAATTACAGCACGGAAACAGGCCATCTCGGCCCTTCTAGTCCGTGCCGAACGCTTATTCTCCCTTACTCATCTACCTGCACTCAGACCATAACCCTCCATTCCTTTCCCGTCCATATAACTATCCAATTTATTTTTAAATGATAAAAACGAAACTGCCTCCACCACCTTCACTGGAAGCTCATTCCACACAGCTACCACTCTCTGAGTAAAGAAGTTCCCCTCATGTTACCCCTAAACTTCTGTCCCTTAATTCTCAAGTCATGTCCTCTTGTTTGAATCTTCCCTACTCTCAGTGGGAAAAGCTTATCCACGTCAACTCTGTCTATCCCTCTCATCATTTTAAAGACGATAGAGGTCTTGATAAAGTCCCCCCCCCTTAACCTTTTGCGCTCCAAAGAATAAAGACCTAACTTGTTCAACCTTTCTCTGTAACTTAGTTGCTGAAAGTCAGGCAACATTCTAGTAAATCACCTCCGTACTCTCTCTATTTTGTTGACATCCTTCCTATAATTAGGCGCCCAAAATTGTACACCATACTCCAGAATTGGCCTCACCAATGCCTTGTACAATTTTAACATTACATCCCATATCTTCTTTTAGATTTTCTAATTTCTTTCTTAAGATTCTTTTTACATTCTTTATACTCCTCAAGCACCTAATTTATTCCATGCTGCCTATAATTATTGTAGATCTCTCTCTTTTTCCGAACCGTGTCAAATTTCCCTTGAAAACCATGGCTCTTTCCAATTTTTACTATTTCCTTTCAACCGAACAGGGACATAAAGATTCTGTACTTAAAATTTCACCTTTAAATGTCCTCCATTCCCCTCCCCACACCCACATTCCCCTCCCCACAACCACATTCCCCTCACCCACATTCCCCTCCCCACACCCACATTCCCTTCCCCACACCCACATTCCCTTCCCCACACCCACATTCCCTTCCCCACACCCACATTCCCCTCCCCACACCCACATTCCCCTCCCCACAACCACATTCCCCACACCCACATTCCCCTTCCTACACCCACATTCCCTTCACCCACATTCCCCTCACACACATTACCCTCACACACATTACCCTTCCCCTCCCCCCTTCCCCTCCTCCCCCCTTCCCCTCCCCCTCCTTCCCCTCCCCCTCCTTCCCCTCCCCCCCACCCACATTCCCCTCCCCACACTCACATTCCCCACCCCCCTTCCCCTCCCCTATTCCCACCCCCCCAATCCCCACCCCCCCCCAATTCCCACCCCCCCCAATCCCCACACCCCCCTATCCCCACAACCCCCTATGCCCAACCCCCCCTATCCCCAACCCCCTCCTATCCCCACCCCCTCCATCCAAACACCCCCCATCCCCATACACCCCCCTATCCCCACACCCCCCCCTATCCCCACACACCACTCCCCCCCATCACCACTCCCCCCCATCACCACCCCCCCCATCACCACCCCCCCCATCACCACCCCCCCCCAGCACCACACCCCGCCTATCACCACCCCCCCCTATCACCACCCCCCCCTATCCCCACCCCCCCCCCTATCCCCACCCCCCGCTATCCCCACCCCCCTATCTCCACCCCCACACAACCCTCCCCCACTCACCCCCTCCTCCCCACACACACCCTCCCCCCCGAACACACCCTTCCCTGCACCCCCTCCCCCTCACACCTCTCCCCCCCGCCCCCACACACTCTCCCTCCACCACACTCTCCCACCCCCACACCCTCCCCCCACACAACCCCCTCCCCCACACCCCCTCCCCTGAGTGATGGAATATTGCTTGGGGGAACGGGTTGCTTTGGGGAAACAGGTGAGTGGTGGAATATTGTAGCGATGTTACAAAACCTACCTTCAGCGGCGCTGCAGATCTGCCACTGGCTGTGTGTGCAACTCTCGTGCCTTTGAGGGGGGGTGGGATTAAAATGCAGGTTTGTATCGCTTGTCAGAGAGGGATTTCCTCGGGCTGCTAGTCGATGAAGAAAAATCGATCGGACGTCTGTTCCCGGTTTGTTTGTTTTTTTAATCGCTGGACAATTTAAGAGTAATTAAATATCAAAGTAGAGAGATTATGTGACAATAAACTAAACTAAAACTAGCTTGTGGTTTGTCTTTTATCTTCACTAGAATGAAGGGAGTCACTGATACCCAAATATATCGTATCCCCCTTGTCCTCACCCCACCAGCCGTCACATACAACAGATTATCCTCCGACATGTTCGCCCCCGCCAATGGGATCCCACCACTGGCCACATCTCCCCTTTCGGCTTTCCGCAGAGACAGCTCCCTCCGTAACTCCTCGGTCAATTTGTCCCTTCCCACTCTAACCACCCCTCCCCTGGTACTCCCCTTGCAACCGCAGGAAATGCTACATTTGGCACTTTACCTCCCCCCTTGACTCCATCCAAGGACCCAAGCAGTCTTTCCAGGTGAGGCAGAGTTCATCTGCACCTCCTCCAACCTCGTCTATTGCATCCGCTGCTCTAGGTGTCAACTGCTCTACATCGATGAGACCAAGCATAGGCTTGACGATCGCATCGCCCACCACCTCCGCTCAGTTCGCAATAACCAACCTGATCTCCCGGTGGCTTAGCACTTCAACTCCCCTTCCCATTCCGAATCCGAACTTTCTGTCCTGGGCCTCCTCCATGACCAGAGTGAGCCCCACCGCAAATTGGAGGAGTAGCACCTCATATTTCGCTTGGGCAGTTTACACCCCAGCGGTATGAACATTGACCTCCAATTTCTGGTAGTCCTTGCTTTCTCCCTCCTTCCCCTTCCCTTCCCTTCCCAGTTTTCCTACAGCCCACTGTCTCCACATCAGCATCGTAGGGGGTGCTGCTCTGGCAGCAGCCATGTCAGCAGCGCGTCAGTTTTTTCAACTTTTTTTATTTTTTAGTATGTTTTAAAGTATGTGTTTAATGTTCCTTTGTGTGTTTTGTGTGAGGGGTGGTGTGGGGGGGCAAGGGGGAAACCGCTTCGGTCGCCTCCTCCATGGAGAGGCGACTTTTTCCAGGTCGCCTCCCCCGTGGCCTAACAACAAGGATCGGCGCGGCCTTTCCCGGAGACGCGCTCGGGGCTTCAGCGGCGGGCGCAGCGTGGACTCTCGTTGTGGAGCGGGTGAGCCCTCGCTGGAGGGGAGCGCTCCGTTTCGCTGGCCCGGGGCTGCCGGCAGCCTGAAGCCGCAGCCTGAAGTCGCGGTCTGCAGAGCTCCAGCTGGTGCGGCATCTACGGCCCGGGATCCCTCGTGGGGGACCCGGGGGAAGAAGAAGCCATCACTGCCGGCCCGCAGCCAACTTCTACCACGGGTCCGGCATGGACTTACCATCACCCCTGGAGGGGAGCTTCGACCGCCGGCCCTGCAGTCTACGGTGCTTCTGGCTGCGGCGGAGACTTTAAATCTCGGCCTGCGGCCTACAACAACTTAAAGCCGCGGTCTCCGGTGAGGAAAAGCCGATCCTGGACTGACTGGACTCTGGTCCTGTCCACGGGGGGAAATGGAGGAGGACTAGCCAAATTTTGTGCCTTCCACCACAGTGATGAATGCTGTGGTGGATGTTTGTGTTACATTTTTATTGTGGTTGTGTGTTCTTTATTATTGTATCGCTGCTGACAACCCAAATTCCACCGACCCTGGTTGTGTGGTAATAAATTCTATCTATCTATCTTCCTTTCTTCTCCCCCCCCCACCCGCACATCAGTCTGAAGAAGGGTCTCGACCCAAAACGTCACCTATTCCTTTGCTCCATAGATGCTGCCTCACCCACTGAGTTTCTTCAGCATTTTCGTCTACCCCAATATATATCAGTTTAGTTTATTGTTACATGTACCGAGGTACAGTGAGAAGCTTTTGTTGCGTGCACCAGTCAGCGGAAAGACAATGCATTATTACAATCAAGCCATTTACCATGTATAATGCTAATGTTTAGTGCAAGGTAAAACCAGTAAAGTCCGAGGGTCACCAATGAGGTAGATAGTACTTCATGAATGATCTCGCGTTGTGGTAGTTGCCTAACAGCTACCACAAAACAACTGGGAAGAAACATGTGGAAATGTGCGTTTTCACACTTCGATACCTTTTGCCCGATGGGAGAGGGGAGAAGAGGGAGTGGCCAGGATGCGGCACGTCCTTGATTATGCTGCTGGCCAAGAAAGCTTGAGGTGTAAATGGAGTCAAATGATGGTCTGGACTGCGTCCACAATTCACTGCAATTTCTTGCTGTCTTGGATGGAGCTGCTCCCAACCGAGCTGTGATACATCCTGATAAAATGCTTTTGATGGAACATCTGTAGAAATTGGCGAGAGTTGTAGGGGACATGCCGAACTTGCTAAGCCTTCTAAGGAAATCAAGGCGTGGTGTGCTTTCTTGGTCGTTGCTTCAATATGGGTGGTCCCGGAGAAGTTGCTGGTGATATTGCCTCCAAGGAATTTGAAGTTTCAAACCAACTCTACTTCAGCACCATGAATGCAAACTGGTGTATGTGTACCGCTTCATTTCCTGAAATTGAGCACTATCTCCTTTGTCTTGCTAACATTGAGAGAAAGGTTGTTGTCTTGACACCAGGACACCCGGTTCTCGATCTCAATATTTGGGTCAATTTCAAAATGATCTGTTATTGTAGGCTCTCAGTAATTACAACACTGCAGGTTTTAACATAGCCATCCCAATCAATATGCAGCTACATTTAAATGCCATGTTTACCTGCTCTAATCACAGCCAGTGCATGGTGTAATCAATGCCAACAGTGAACTGAATCACTCTGTAACCGTGCTCTCGGTCCCTCTGCCTATTAATCTCTCTCCTTTCTCCTCAGAAATGCTGTTTCCCAGGTCAATAACTTCCAGCGCCTGCTATCCACACTGCAGCTCTTGGGGGTGATCTTCAGTGATAATGTTGCGAAGGCACTCGTTGAAGAACAGCATGGAGTTGCTACCCGTCTCCTGTATCAGATCTACATTGCTCTCCGCAGGAAGGAACGTGCCAAGCTCCCCAGACTGACATTGGAAACCATGGGAGCAGCAAAGCTTGCTAGCATCAGCGCTGAGATGTACAAAGAGGTGAATGGGGTTAGAGTGGGGGGGGGGGGGTGGAGGTGGGGCAAGGAGAGAAAGAGACAAGTGGGAGAGAGGGACTGGGTGAAAGTGTATCATTTATCACCTCACACCTTAATGCTGTCCCAGACTTGCTTTCAATAGAGGGAGTCCAGTGAAGGTTCACTGGATGGTGGACTGCAGATGAACAGAGATTGTGTTTAGTTTAGAGACACAGCAAGGAAACAGGCACCTTGGCCCACCAAGTCCATGATGACCATTGCTCACCTTGTTTGTTTGTTTGTTTTTTTGCACAAGTCCGCGAGCATTGCCGCTTTTCATTTCACTGCACATCTCGTATGTGTATGTGACGAATAAACTTGACTTGACTTGACTTGACCTGTTCACACTATTTCTGGTATCCCACTTTCTTATCCACACTGGAGGCAATTTTCAGCAGTCAGTTAATCAACAAAACCTCATGTCTTTGGGTGTGGGAGGAAACCGGAGCACCCGGAAAAAACCCCACACAGTCACAGGAAGAATGTGTAAGCCCCTTACAGACAGCAACTGAGGTCCGGATCAAACCTGAGTCTCTGGCACGGTGAGGCAGCGGCTCTACTAGCTGTGCCTCTGTGTCGCCCCAAGTAGACTGGAATGTGTTTTCTCAAGTTAGAATGAGGGGAGATCACATTGAAACACACAGGGCTGGACACATGAGATGTAGGAAGGATATTTACCCTGGATGATGAGTCTAGAATCAGTGCTACACTCTCCCAAAAAATGTAGACCTTTCAGGACTTGGATGATAAATAATTTATTCCTCAGAGGGCAGTGAATATTTGGAACTCTCTCTTCAGGGAACTGTGGCATCTCAGTCAGTGAGTTCATTAAAAACAAAGAATGCTGGTTTATACCAAAGATAGATACAAAGTGCTGTAGTGACTGCGAACCAGGCAGCATCTCTGGAGAAAAGGAATGGGTGACTCCGAAGAAGGGTCTCGTCCTGAAATGTCGCCCATTCCTTCTCTCCAAAGATGCTGCCTGAGTTACTCCAGCATTTTAGGTTTATCTTCAGTGTAATCCAGCATCTGCAGTTCCTCCCTACACTACTTTTCTATGTTTCTTCAGTGAGTTAAGGTCCATCTGCTCGACCTTTGCCTTTTATCCCAGGAATCGCCCAAATGAACCCTTTTTGCACTGCCTCCAATGTAAACATGTTCTTCCCGAAATATGGAGATCAAAACTCCAGGAACAGTCCCACCAGGGGCCTGAAATTGCAACACAACCTCCTTTTGTTTAAATTTCACGCCCCCTTGCCAGAAAGGCCAACTTTCTTTAGCCTTTCTAGTTTACCTGTAATTCTGCTCCTAATCTCACCCCGTTAGTCTGGTTCAGTAAAACACTGAGTCAAGCACTGGATCAACTAAACTTCTTTATTCTCAAACACAAACACACTTCCTATACAACACCTAACCATACCGCGGATCTGATCCTTGTCTCTGTTCGTCCAAGCCGTTCAGCCTCGTGTGAATAGACACCTCCAGCAAGTCAGCACGGTCCCAAGTGCTACCTCAGAAGATCGAATCAGACTCATGTGGTGTCCCCTCTTATATATTGAATCGGACCCGTGGCGCGAAATACATGAGGGGGGGGGGCAACCCCTACAAACATAAGTAAAGATCATACAAAACATTAATTGACATTTCCCTAACCCAATCACAAAATACCCCGTTACATTGTTTCTACATAAAGTTCCTAATGGAAGACAGTTCCCCTGGTGGCGGAAGTGGCGGCGCTGTTAACAGCTGCGGCTCGCCTGCAATCCGTCTGTCTTTACTTTTTTCTGTTGTTTTTTTTGTCTTGTTTTGGTTAAGTTTTAGTTTGTTGGGTTGTGTTAGGGGGGGGGGAGTGAAACATGTTCTCTGTCTCTTCCTTCGGGCGAATGCGACTTTTTCTTGTCGTTTCCCCCTTCTCTGCCTCCGTCTGCGCTGAGGCCCAATGGCGGAGCTGGCGGCTTCCAGCCTGCGACTGACCCCGAGGCTCCGGAGGCAGAGCCAGCCAGGACTCACCAACGAGAGGCTGGCCGTCTTCGGGGCTGAGGCAGTGGTGGCCCGACTTGCTGGTGCGGCGTTCTGGCTTTCGGCGGCGGCCTGGAGCTGATGCAGCGGGGCTCGGAGCTGAGACTGCGGGACCCGGAGCTGGGGCAGCGGCCCGGAGCGGAGACTGCAGGACCCGGAGCTGGGGCAGCGGCCCGGAGCGGAGACTGCGGGACCCGGAGCTGGGGCGGCGGCCTGGAGCTGGGGCGGCGGCCTGGAGCTGGGGCGGCTGCCCGGAGCTGATGCTGTGGCGGGCCGTCTCGGAGCGGAGACGGCGTTCCGGCTTTCGGCGGCGGCGACATCACCACGGAGGTCTGCTGGACTGGAGGGCGGCATCTCCGGCCTGGATCGATCGCCTCAGCGCAGAGGGAGAACAAGGAGGGAAGAGACGGAGACTAAGACTTTGCCTCCATCACAGTGAGGATGTGCTTGGTGAACTCACTGTGGTGGATGTTTAATTTGTGTTTATTGTATGTTTTGTTTTTATTGGTTCTGTGTATGACTGCAGGCAACATAATTTCGTTTAGACCGAAAGGTCTAAATGACAATAAAGGAATCTAATCTAATCTAATCTAAGTAAAGAAACATTTTACCAGGTAACATAAACAATTTGGGCAAGGCCCCTTGTCTCAACCAATCACAAGATAACAGTACAAAGACCTTGCAACATAGTTAACAGTGGTATTATAACATACCTTTCCCCAACCAATCCTGTTCATGCATTTGCAGCAAGGCTCAGCTCTTTCTTCAAAACCCTCATACATTTTACAATTGAGGGAACATCTGGACATCATCCTGTACTCGGTTTCCTCCCAGGACCCAGATATTCCGGAGCCATGAACCTCATGGCCTTGCAGCTTTTGCAGAAAGATGCCAAGCAGGTTTTACAAAGGCAGAAATCCTCCATTTTGTCACATACCAATTTACCAATATCATCATACTCACACATAAACATTTTGTCTTTCAACTTCCTTTGAGCTAGAGACAGTGCAGAAAAGATTCACAAGAATGTCGATGCAAAATGCTCAGAGGGACAGGCAGCATCTCTGGAGAGGAGGAATGGGTGACGCTTCGGCTCCAGGCCCTTCTTCAGAATCGCAGGAATGTTTGTTGGCCAGGCGGAAATTGAGCTGGGGTTGCCGCTTCTTCTCTGCCCTGGCTGTGGTCCCCCCCCCCCCCCCCCTTGGTTATTCACAACCCCCCCCCCTTCAGTTATTCATGCCCCCTCCCCCCGCTGGGTTATTCACACATTCCCCCCCCCCCCCCCCCCCGCCGGGTTATTCACAACCCCCGCCCCCTCCCCCTCCTCCTCAAAAAGATAGCCAACATCATCAAAGACCCACACCATTTCACCATTGCCCTCAGGAAGAAGGTACAGGTGCCTGATAACTGCAACATCCATGTTCTGGAACAATTTCCCTACAGCCAAGCAAGCAAGAATTTCATTGTCCTATCTTGGATATATGACAATAAAACACTGTTGACCCCCGCCACCCTCAGGTCCCCCCCGCTTCCCACCCTCTCCCCCCTCCCCCCCACCGCCTCCACCCCACCAACGTGGGAACGATTGATTGCCTCCATAAATTCTATAGTTTTCCTTGTGGGGGTTTACATGGGTGATTGACTCTGGGGGGCGCCTGTCTCCGGGGTGAGCCCGTACGCCACGTTCCCCCCCCCCCCCCCCCTTCTCCCCCCCCACTGCATTGATGGATGGGGCCCAATGGGTCCCACTTGGTCTATATCTCTCTAAATCTCTCCTTGCCTCCCGTGGGGGCTTTGGGTGAGTGGTGTAATATTGCGTTGGGGTCTAGGCCTCCCGTGTTACAGGGACCCAAAGTGTCCCACTGGTCTTAAATGCTAACATTGAGTTTGCTTCTTTTACGACCGATTCGACGCAGATTAACTTTTTGGAAATCCTGCACCAGCACTCCCAAGTCCCTTTGCACCTCCAATTTCTGGATTCTCACCCCATTTAGAAACTAGTCTATGCCTTTATTCCTACTATCAAAATGCATGAATCCACACTTTACTACACTATATTCCATCTGCCACTTCTCTGCCCACTCTCCCAACATGTCCAAGTCCTTGTGCAGAATCCCTCCTTTCTCTGTACTACCTGCCCCTCCACCTATTTTTGTATCATCCTCAAATTTTGCATCATCCTCAAATCCCCTCGTCCAAATCATCAATATACAGCGTGAAGAGTAGCCCTAGCACCAACCCCTGTGGAACTCTGCTAGTCACTGGCAGCCAACCAGAAAAAGCCTTTTATTGCCACATTTTGCCTTCTGCCGTCCAGCCGACCTGATATCGATGCTAGTATCTGCTCTTTGATACCGTGGGCTCTTATCTTCCTTAACCGCCTCACGTGTGGCACTTTATCAAAGATATTCTGTAAATCTAAGTAAACATCATCTGATGTATACTGACTCTTCTTTGTCTGTCTTGCTATTTACTTTATCAAAGAATTCCAGCAAATTTGTCAAGCAAAAGTCATAAAGTCATGCTGATTTCGGACTAATTTATCGTGAACTTCTAAATACTCCATAACTTCATCCTTTATAATGGACTAAATCGTCTTCTTCGTCTTGCGTATGGCGTGCACAATCTAAAGTTGTAAGTCAACTTGTTCTATTTGATCTATTTGTTTGTGCACGTCGGGTTGATTGCATTAGTCGTAACAGGGTGGACCACGTGAAGGTTGCAATCTCCCACCACACAACGATCTTACCAACCACCAAAGACAGACTAACTGGCTTATAATTCCCACTATTCTGATGTTCCCTTTTTGTGTAGCGGGGTAATATTGGCAATTTTCCAATCATATGGGACCACTCCTGACTCAAGTGATTCCTGAAATATTACTTTCAATGCATCCACAATCTCGAAAGCCACCTCAAGAACCCGAGGGTGCAGTCCATCCGGCCATGGTGATTTATCCACCTTCAGCCCTTTCAGCTTCCCAAGCACCTTCTCCATAGAAATAGTCACTCCACTAATTTCCACCTTCTGACTCTCTAGAATTTCAGCCAAAAATGTTATTCAACTCCTCTGGCCGTCACTGGTGAACACATGACCCACATAGTTCACCTCACTCATTCGGAATTTGCACTTTAGGGAGTTAAATTTGAGGTTGATCTCTTTGGCGCGGTCTAGAACTTTCCTTAAGTTTGCGGCGTGTTTTTGGACTGCTTGTCCAGCAACAAGAATGTCATAACATTGATGGAGCATGGGTAACCTGCAAATAGTTGTTCCATAGTGCACTGAAATACTTCACTTGCCGAGTTTATGCCGAATAGCATTCGCAGGAATTTGTAACGTCCAAAGGGTGTGCTGAAAGTGGTTAGCTTGAAAGAGTTGTGATCCAATGGAATCTGCCAGTATGAACTAGGCATCCAGAATTGAGAAAACAGTTGCTTTGCCCAGCTGCGCTGCAACATCTTCCGCTGTACGCATGGGATGGTGTGGTCGTTTGATGGCAGTATTTAAATCTTTAGGATTGATGCAAATCCGTATTTCTTCATTATTCTTTTTCGTTGCTACTACCGTGGTTGAGACCCGATCCGATGGGTCAATGACAGGAGCAATCACACCCAGAGTCCCCATTCTGTTGTGTTCATTTTGTATGCGATCCCGCAAAGCATGGGGAATCCTGTGTGCAGGACGGACAACTGGTAGGACAGGGTCGGTTGTAATTGTGTACTTGATGGGAAGCTTGCCCAGCTTGTCGTCAAAAAAATTTCTCGGAAAATAAAGAAGCTCAGATTGTAGACACGTGACGCCAGATGGCACTGTAACTTGACTCTTCCAACAAGGAGCACTGTACCCTCTCCAAATGGATGTAACGTTGTGGCGGTCTGATTGATGACCTAGGTTTTCCGAATCCTGTTAAGTTCAGATAAGGACAGAACGAACTCCAGTGTCGAGTGTGGCAATAACACTCGTCCCGTAAATGAGGAGAGTAACCATGGCATCTTGGTGTTGATGAGACAAGTCTGACAAGGAATGTATCTTTATACTCCGTCTCTCGATAGCAGGCAGTATGTTCTCGTTAGTCAGAGAGGTTGATGTAGTTACGTGGGAAGGTTTTGGCTGTAAGCTCTCTTGCTCTAGGAGGTTCGCTGATTGCTTTGTCTCTACTCTGTTCCCACGCGAGTGGCAGCAGCTGTTGAAATGATTTCTGCATTTACAGTGGTAGCAAACTTTTCTGTAGGCCGGACATTGTTCACGAATGCCTGCATGCGAACCTCCACAGTTCACACAATTGCTAATGAATCCGACACCTGATCTACCGGGCACTTGGGAAGGCTGGTGCTGGGCCTGATAAAATGTGCCAGCAACATTTACATCATTGGCAGAGTGGGGACCCAGGCCCAGAGATTTAGTGTGAGAGTCTGTCATCTCTGCAACACGACAGCGATTCTTAGCCCTTTCCAGAGTGAGATCTGCATCACATATAAGTTCATCACACACCTTGTCATTGAGAATACCATAAACCAGTCTGTCACGTATAAGACTATCACATAGATTTTCAAACCCGCATCGGCTGGTGATGTGCTTTAAACAACTGATATAGGCTTCAACAGGCTCACCTTATCTTTGGCTACAGGAAAAGAATCTGTGGCGCTCCATTACGAGATTAGTGCATAGCTCACACAGTTGTCAGAATTTGTTCAGCAGGCAGACGGGGTCATCTATAGTTTCTGCCGGGACTATATGAACATGTCGAGTGGCTTCTGTACCAGACAGATTGAGGAGAATGGAGGCACGAATGTCTAGCGCTGCGGCATGATGCGCTGCATGGATATACATGGTGAAGTCCTTTTCAAAGATGTGGCAATGCTCAGCGAGGTCACCATCAAACACTAAAGGTTCACGCTTACGAAGTGTGTCAGTCATAGTAAAATAATAAACTTGTTGCGGTCCCTGGGGGTTAGAACAAAAAAACATAAACTAAAATAAACTAAAACCAACTAGGCAAGTAAGGGGTCCATGATAGGACACTATGTTGAAATGATCAGACCCACACATAGAGGTTATAACTCATAGACTTTATTGCAGTACAAGCAGAGGGAACACAAAGTGCTTTCATCCCCGAGTCTGCATCAAATCTGAAGAGAGAGAGTGACGCATTGACAAATAGGACGGTGTGTCCAGGGTAGCGATGAAGATCTGGACTAGACTATGTAAAGAATGTGTAGCATGCATAATCTGTGTACTGATATATATCATCTATCTATATCTATATATATATTACTAAAACTCTCATCTTGACCACTTCCTGTCTGCGTTGTAAATAAATTTGCTCAAAAACTATCCGCCATAGCGCTACGATTTTTCGCCACCTTGCCATTCTCCATTTGCAAGTGAAATAAGTTTTTTTTCGATCGGTGAAACAGTACAAAATTTATGAAGGTTTTCAAGGTTCCCCCTCCACCACAACCCCCTCCCCCACCCCCCTCCCCAGCCCCCCACACCCTCCCTTCCCCACACACCCCTCCCCCCCCCACCGCCCCTCCCCCACAATCCCCTTCCTTACCCCGCCCCCCTTCCCCACATCCCCCCACCCCCTCCCCCACACACACTTCTCCCCCACACACCCTTCCCCCACACCCTGCTCCAACACACACCCTCCTCCCCCACACACACCCCTCCCCCACACCTCCCCTCCTGCACCCCCTCCCCCCCCACCCCATACCCCCCACCCCCACAACCCCTCCCCAGAGTAGTGGAACATTGCTTTGGGGGAACGGGTTGCGTTGGGGGAACAGGTGAGTGGTGGAATATTGCGTTGGGCAAGGGGTCCTGTTGGGGTGGACCAGGCCTCCCATGTGGCTGGGACCCAACGGTTCCCACTTAGTCTAGTATATAGTAAAGACATACTAATCTACACTTGTCAGCCACTTTCTCCCCCTAGAATCTTTCTTCCTCTTTGAAATGAAAACATCCTGTATCTTCCGGATTATTCCCAGAAATTCCTGCCATTGCTGTCCACCATCATCCCTGCTGGAGTCCCTTTCCAGTCAATTTTGGCCAACCTGGTTTTCCCAGTCTACCTGCACATTGTAATCTCCCATGACCGGGGTATTGCCTTTTTTACATGCCAAATGTATCTCCTGATGTAACGGACCCTATATCCTGGCTACTGTATGGGGGCCTGTAAACATTAGTGTATTTTCACCCATAATTTCTCAGCTCTATCCACAATGACCCTACATCTTCTGATCATATGTCACCCCTCACTAAGGATTGAATTTCATTCCTAACCAACAGAGCTACTCCACCTCCTCTGCCTAACATCCTGTCATTTCAATATGACGTAAAACTCTGAATATTCGGCTCCCAGCTCCGATCCTCTTGCAGCCACATCTCAGTAATTCCGACAACATCATAGCTACCAATTTCTAACTGTGCTACAAGCTCATCCACTTTGTTTCTTATACTACGCTCATTCAAATACAACACCTTTAATTCACTATTCACCTTCCTTCTCACAACGGTCCTTATTTTAACCGACCTTACCCTTTCTTGAACTTTCCTTCCCATTAATTTGGGAGACTACTTTAACATTCCCTGTACAATTTTTCCTTTTAACTCCACCCTTACATTTCCAATTTGCTGGCCCCAACCCCCCACTATTTAGTTTAAAGCTCTATCTACAGCCCTTGTGATACAGTTAGCCAGGAGTCTGGTCTCACTCGGGTTCATGTGAAGTCCGTCCCATCGGATCAGTTCCCTCCTTCCCCAATACCCCACAAATTCTAAACCACTTCATCCACACCAGTTTTGGAGCCAGGCGTTCAACTTTCTTATCCTCTCAACCCTGTGCCAATTTGCACGCGGCTCAGGTAGCGATCCATACTCTATTACCTTCTTGGTAATACTCTATTACCTTCTTGGTTCTGCAATCCCTCTTTGGCTCTGTGTCCTCACTACTTGCAAACCCATGAACCATCAACAAATCTGCCTACAGTACACATGGTCCCTTTGCACAAGTCATTAATGCAGACTGTGGATACTTGGGGCCACAGCACTGATCCATGGAAATCTGAAAATAGCTCCCCTCTGCTTGTTTTCTGCTTGTTAGCCTCTCCCCTGTACATGCCAACATATTACCATCAAACCAGTATGTGCATACAGTGTGTGGTAACCTTATCTCAGCAGACATCTCATCGAATGCCTTTTTAAAAAGCAAATAACGCTGCTGGTTTACCCTCGTTCCTCCCTGTCATGCCACCCTCTGAGAGCTTGAACAAATTTGTCACCCATGATTTCACTTTCAGAATACCACTGTGATGCTGCTTGTCCAGTGCGTTTCAAAATGGATTCCAACATTGTCCCAATGACAGGCATTCAGCTAACTCATTGACAGATTTTATTCTTCTGCCTAGCACTTATCTTGAACAGTGCTGTTATGTTTGTGGTATACCAGTCCTCTGAGGCCTGTCAAGGATCTAGGGAATATTGGTGGATTTTAACCAACACACCCAATGTCTCTGCAAGCACCTCTCCCATCTCCTTCCACACACACACAATACCATCATCAGGTTCAGACTACATGTCGGCCTTTACCAAGCCCACTACTTTCACTCTAGTGATGGAATCATTTTGTTCCCATTCCCATTCTTGCTCCTTAATTATTATTATCATAGCTCTCATTATTGGTGTTTTTATTTGTGTGATCGATCCAAAATAATTATTTATAACCTCTGCCATTCTATTTACTATTATTAATTCCTACTTTCATTCTTTAAGGGATTATTGTTTGCTTTATCCACTCACTTCCTTTTTATAAACTTGTCAAAGCTTATACTCTCTGTTAATATGATATTTTAATGTACATTCCTACCCTACCTGCAAAATGATAAACATTTTAGTCCCCTTCTAAAAGGTTTTCCAAATGTTTCCACTGATTTTCACAGCGTGATTGTCCTTCCTTTCCATGTGATCATCATCTTACCTTCCTTCGACACACAGAGCCGGTCTTCTTCACTGAAATATACCTTTGCTGAAGTTTATGAAATAATTCCTTAAATGTCTGCTGATCCACTGTCTTGCTTATTAATCTATTTCCAGTCTAGCCACCGTAATTGCCTTTATTAGGAACACTAGTTTCTTTTTTTAAATATTTATTTTATTAGAAGCAATTGTACAAGGAGAAAGTCATCGACATAACAATGATACAATGATACAATTTTCGTACAGCTTCAGTTTTAACATTTTATAAACTGATAAGTGAATTGGAAAAAAGTAAAAGGGAAAGAATGAAAAGGAAGAAGACAGATACGAAAAAGAAAGAAGAAAAAAACCCCTGAACTAGCAAAGAAATGAAAAAAAAAGAAAAAGCAGAGATATATCCCACTACCTTTCCCACCCCAATAGTTTCAGGCGCAGATTTCTCACCCTCAGTGTGAATTTTAAATCATACCATCTAAGACATCCTTCACTACGAGACCATGTGTTAATCCTGTCTTAATGTACAATGTCAGATCAAAAATAGCCTGCTCCCTGATTGGTCCCTCACCCTATCGTTCTAAGAAACCACTTTCAACACATTTCATGAACTTATCCTCAAGGCTACCATTGAAATTTGATTTGTACAATCTCTACAATGATTAAGGTTCTCCGGTGTTGGGTCACTACACTTCACAGTGTCCAGCCTCCCAAAGAGGTGGCTCACCACCTTCTAAGGGCAGTTAATGATGCAGTTAATAATTGGTGATCAATACCGGCCTGGCTGGCACATTAATTGCTGGTGAAGTGATTTGACCGTAAATAAAGTGATCTAAGATTACAACAGGATCTTTTTCACCAGGGCCAATGGGCTGAGGAAAGTTTAGTTAAATTATTCAGTTAAATATGAGCGTTATAACAAGAGGCTGGAGAGGCTAGAAGTTTTGTCTCTGGAGCAAAATAGGCTGAGGGGTGACCTTTTTAGAGGTATATAAAATCATGGCAGGCATAGATTAGGTGAATAGCCATAGTCCTTTTCCCAGGGTTGAGGAGACCAAAACCAAAGAGCGTGGGTTTAAGGTGAGAGGGGAAAAATTATAAAAGGGTCTGAGGATCAACATTTCCATATGGATGGTGTGTAGAATGAATGAGGAAGTGGTGGAGGCGGGTAAAATTACAACATTGACAAGACAGATCTTGCGTACGGCATGCACAGCCTAAAGTTGTAGGTCAACTTTTTCTATTTGATCTATTTGTGCACGTCGGGTTGATTGCATTAGTCGAAATGGGGTGGACCACATGAAGGTTGCAATCTCCCACCCCGGCAAGACGGATACATGGATAGGAAAGATTTGGAGGGATATAGGCCAGGTATAGGCAACTTGGTTGGCATGGATTGGGTGGGCTGAAGGCCTGTTTCTGTGCCATATGGCTCTTTGACTAACTGCTGTGATTCTGTGGATGCTGACTGGGATGCCTTTCCTTGTCATGTTTTTGCAGCGTCTGAAGTCGGTGATTCCACGAGAAGTTGATGTGGTCCTGCGTAAGGTTTCTACGCACTCTGTGGTTCAAGACAAGAGCATCGAAAAGGTGATGACCCATAAGGAAAAGCAAGAGCTGCAGAAACAACGCACCCATCAGGATGAACAGCAGGCACAAAACCTGGAAATGGTGGGTCTGTCTCCATGGACATCAGGGTTTGTGTGGCACAGAAAGGACCCAGTAACAGGAAGGGAGAAAATGGATAAAAACTCAGCCGGGATTGAGAAATGGGAAAGACTGGGAAGTGCAAGGATTACAAATATTAATTAACGGGGTTAGATCAGGGATTGGGAAAAGCAAAAGGCTGCCATTGGGAATGACCTAAGGCTGGGGAAGAGCTGGGGTTAGGACAGACGCGAGGTTGAGACGGAGAAATGTTTTGTAGTGACTTTACTGTAGACAAGAGATACAGCGTGGAAACAGGCCCTTCGGCCCACCAAGTCTACGCTGACCTACATATTAACAACCTACATACACTAGAGACAATTTTACAACTTAACGAAGCCAATTAACCTGCAACGCTTACACGTCTTTGGAGTGTGAGAGGAAACTGTAGCTGGGGAAAACCCACACGGTCATGGGGAAAACTGTATGGACAGCACCCGTATTCAGAATCGAACCCGGTTCTCTGGCACTGTGAGGTAGCAACTCCACCGTTGAGCCTCTGTGCCACCCTGGCACATTGGTGCTGAGTGGGCAGAACTGGGGGAGGAACGGGCATGAGGATGGAATAGAGCCGGGATTTGGTGGGATACAAAATTGGGAGAGGGGAGGGTTTGGAAGTGGGGGAGGTAGGCAAGGGGAGCAAGAGATTGGCAGAGATTAAGTCTGTGGGTTGCAAGGCACTGACGCATCATCGCTCGTGCAAGTTGTATTATTCCAGTCCTCTCCCTCACAAGTTCCCCTCATTCTGCTTGTTCCAGCTGCATAAAGCAAAGAGGAAGAACAAAGAGTTGATGGCAAAGATTCAGGCATCGATCATCCCCATCACCAAGGTGCCGAAGGAAATGACAAAAACAGTTCGGATACGTAACCAAGAGCTGAGAACGAAGGAAGCGGAGGTAGGGTGGTGCTGCAATCGGGAACTGATACAAGGTCATTGACGAGAAGAATTAACTCTTTTTCCCTCCCATAGATGCTGCCTGACGTGCTGAGTGAATCTAGCATTTTAATTGTATTTCTATACTTACATCGAGACATAAAATGGGACATACTGTATATATGATACATCAAAAAGAGCTGCTTGCACCTGGTGGGGGTGAGTTATTGTGTGAGGATTCGTTGAGAATGGCAAGGGTGGATGCAGGATAATAGTTGTGGGTCGGATGGCTGGGGAACACAGGGGTTGGGACAAGAATAGAGCATAATAATCATAATCATAATAATACTTTATTAGCCACGTATGTTTTGCAACATACAAGGAATTTCATTTGCCATACAGTCATACCAATAAAAAGCAACAGAACACACGACATACATTTTAACATAAATATCCACCACAGTGACTCCTCCATGCTCCTCACTGTAATGGAAGGCGAAAAAAAATTCAATCTCTTCCCTTCAAGCCTTCTGTTGACGGGATGATCTTCGCTCCCATAGCCGGCAGTGTTTGGGCCCTCCGCATCAGGGCGATCAAGCTCCTGCATCGGGGGGATCTCCACTCCCCCGCGCCGGGCGATCTGACCCCAGGTCAGGCCTGATCGAACCTTCTGCGTCGTTTGGAGCTCCCGACATCGGTCTCTACCCGAGACTGCAAGCTCCTCGATAGTGAAATCCGCAATGGAGCATTGATCCCAGGAAAAGGATTGGCTCCGATGGTAAGCCCACATCCCCGCGAGGGGGGCTCAAAGTTCTGAGCAAGGTCTCCACTCCATGTTGTTAGGCCACAGAACGACTGGCGATATGATCCGAAAAACAATTACATCTCCGGCAAGGTAAGAGATTGAAAATAAGTTTCCCCCGACCGCCTCCCCCACCCACCACATAAAACAAACCAGAGAACATTAAAACAAACTTTTAAAACACACTTAAAATAATTTAAAAAAAAGATGAAATGACAAAGACTGGCGAGGCTGCCATTGTCGGCGCACCCTGGTGGTATAAGATGCAGACAGGGAAAGAAGGTGAGACAGTGCAGATGACATGCAAGATCCGTGGAGCTGTCGGGTGACCAGAGGGGGAGGGATGGTGGTAGAAGTTAGTTAGTTTATTGTCACGTGTACCAAGGTACATGGAAAAGTGTTTTTGTTGTGTACCGCCTAGTCAATGGAAAGACTATAGATTATTACAATCAAGCAATCCACAGTGTTCAGATACAGGATAAAGGGAATAACGTTTCCCTTTTCCAGGTCTCCAATGATGTAGATGATAAGTCAGGACCGCTCTCTAGCTGGTGATAGGATGGTTCCCCTGCCTGATAACAGCTGGGAAGAAACTGTCCCTGAATCTGGAGGTGTGCGTTTTTAAATGGCTGTACCTCTTGCCCGATGGGAGAAGAGGGTTTACAGCGTGAGACAGCTCCTTGATTATGCTGGTGGCCTTGCTGAGGCAGCGTGATGTGTAGGTGGAGTCAACGAAAGGGAGGTCGGTTTGTGTAATGGTCTGGGCTGTGTCCACAATTCTCTGCAATTTCTTGCGGTCTTGGATGAAACTATTTCCAAACATGCTGTGATGCATCACAATAAAGTGGTTTCTATGGCGTATCTGTAGAAGTTGGTGAGAGGTGTCAGGGACATGCTGAAATTCCTAAGCCTTTAAGGAAGTTGAGGCGTTGGTGTGCTTTCTTGGCCAAAGATTTTTTTGTGGCTAGTTCAGTACAAGTTGTTGGTGACATTTACTCCTTGGAACTTGAAGCCTTCACCCATCTCTGCTTCAGCACCATCAATGTACACAGGGGGATGTGGACCGCTTCACTTCCTGAAGTCGATCACTATCTCCTTTGTCTTGCTGACATTGAGAGAAAAGTTGTTGTCTTGACACCAAGTTACGAGATTCTCAATCTCCTTACTCTATATCTCATCTTTATTTGATATTCTGCCCACTATGATGGTGTCATTCCTGAATTTGTAAATTAAATTTGAGTTGGATTTGTACTTGGTTGTATAGTCATGGGTGTACAAGGAGTAAAGAAGGGGATGAGAATGCTTCCTTCTTTTAACCAAAAATAATGTATTCAACTTTTTACAATAATATGTATAATACTAAATTATTCAAACCAATCCAACCACAAAGCGTTAAACAAATTTGTCTGAAACAACAATTTCCCCATCCTTATTAAGGATGCATTCCAATCCCGGCATGCCCAGCGATTCCGTAAATCCCCAGGGCATCTGTGGACAGCGTGTAGTCCCTCTCTAGTGAATACAAAGAGAATTTACAGATAACTGTGTTTAAGAAGGAACTGCAGATGCTGGATAATCGAAGGTAGACAAAAGTGCTTGAGAAACTCAGCGGGTGCAGCGGCATCTATGGAGCGAAGGAAATAGGCAATGTTTCAGGCCGAAACCCTTCTTCAGACTGATGGGGGGGGGGGGGGGCGGTGGGGCGGGGAGGAGAAAGGAAACAGGAAAAAGGAAGAGGAGGAGCCCGAGGGCTGAGGGAGAGCTGTGAAGAGGAGGAGACAGCAAGGGCTACCGGAAAATGCCGCTAGGGTGCAGACTGCCCAGGCGGAATATGAGGTGCTGCTCCTCCAATTTCCAGTGGTGCTCACTCTGGCCATGGAGGAGGCCCAGGACAGAGAGGTCGGATTCGGAATGGGAGGGGGAGTTGAAGTGCTGAGACACCGGGAGATCAGGTTGGTTAATGCAGACCGAGCGGAGGAGTTCGGCGAAACGATCGCCAATCCTACGCTTGGTCTCACCGATGTAGATCAGCTGACATCTAGAGCAGCAGATGCAAGGAGATGCAGGTGAACCTCTGTTGTACCTGGAACGACTGCTTGGGTCCTTGAATGGAGTCGAGGGGGGAGGTAAAGCGACAAGTGTAGCAGCTCTTGCGGTTGCAAGGGAAAGTGCCCAGGGAGGGGATGGTGCGGGAGGGAAAGGAAGAATTGACCAGGGAGTTACGGAGGGAGCGGTCTCTGCGGAAAGCAGACATGGGGGGAGATGGGAAGATGTGGTGAGTGGTGGGGTCACGTTGGAGGTGGCGAAAATGACGGAGGATTATCTGTTGTATGCGACGGCTGGTGGGGTGAAAGGTGAGGACTAGGGGGACTCTGCCCTTGTTACGAGTGGGGGGATGGGGATTGAGGGCAGTTACGGGGTATAGAAGAGGCCCTGGTGAGAGCCTCATCTATAGTAGAAGAGGGGAACCCCCGTTCCCTGAAGAATGAGGACATTTCCGATGCCCTGGTGAGCATCCTCATCCTGGGAGCAGACGGCGGAATTGGGAGTAGGGGATGGAGTCCTTACAGGAAGCAGGCTGGGAAGAAGAGTTGTGGTTTATAGTGGATGTCGGTCAGAAGTCTATCACCTGCGATGGAGATAATGAGGTCAAGAAATGGTAGGGAAGTGTCGGAAATGGTCCAGGTGTATTTGAGTGCAGGATGGAAGTTAGTGGTGAAGCGGATGAAGTCAGTCAGTTGTGTCTGGGTGCAGGAGGTAGCACCAAAGCAAACTGTGCATTAAGTGTCGAATAGGTTAGGAGGACACATTATTGTTCCTCTCCAGTACCACCCGGGCGTGGCTGTAACCCCGGAAAAGGGGCAGGCAGCCGGCTCGGGCACAGCTGTCTTCTGCCTAGCGCCATGACTCGTGGATGGCCAGCTTGGCCAGGCCTAGGAGCAACCCAACCAAGACTTCTTCAGCCCCTACCCTCTGTCCCAAGTACAGGATGTCCGAGGATGAGCATGGTGGGTGTGAAGTGCAGCCAGAAGGCCTCACACCCTCCATATATATACACGGAACACTCTTCCACCCTGCAAAAGGGGCAGGCAGCTGGCGACTCTGTGAACCACAATAGGCACAGATTGCAAAGGACTCCTCAGTGCAGTACCCTCCACCCCAGGTCCCCGATGTAGATGGGGAGAATCCCTGCGTAGAGGGACCCCCCACTGGGATGCTCCTCTCGCGGCCAAAAGGCAACACCAACCGCCACTTTGTAGACAGAAAAAGCATCCTTGTGGAGGACCAGTGTTATCGTAGAGGATGTTTTTTTTTACATGATGTTTTGGGATTTATTGGTGAATAAGGATTAGCCAGAAGTTTGTTCAAGTGCTCATTGTGTGATTTCAGATGTTTATCCAAGAGATCACAAAGTTTGAAAAGATATTGAAGGACCTGACACCTGAAGGAGGTGAGGAGAGTGAGAGGTGAGTAGACAGAGAGCAGAGAGAGGCAGCACTGCCGCTTGACAGCTCACCCAGCAAACACAGGAGATGAGCTCTGTTCAATTGATGCTTCCAGATAGGACAAGTCCAGGAGAGAGACAGGACACAATCCAGTAGAGAGAGAGAGAGTGTCGGTCCAGTAGAGAGATGGGACACAGTCCAAGAGAGAGGGGCACGCAGTCAGGAAGAGAGAGAGAGATCAATGAATGAATAAATAAGTGAATGATTAAATAAATAAATGAATGAATAAATAAATGAATGAATGAATGAATGAATAAATAAATAAATATTACCATTGTGCTGGTACCTGCCTCAAACTACCTCCTCTGGCAGGTGGCTCCATACACATCACCACCCTTTATGTAAAAACAAAAGTTGCCCCTCAGGTTCCTATTAAATCATTCCCCCCTCACATTGCACCCATGCTTCTGGTCCTTGATTCCACTACTCTTGGTAAACGATTCTGTGCATCTATTGCTATCATGATCTTAGACATCTCTATAACATCACCCCTCATCTATCTGCACTCCAAAGATTAAAGTCCTTGCCTGCCCAATGTCGAAATCTTGACCCGATCGATTAAGATCCTGCTGCAACTTTTGACAACCATCTTCACTATCGCAATAGACAATAGACAATAGGTGCAGGAATAGGCCATTCGGCCCTTCGAGCCAGCGCCTGCATTCAATGTGATCATGGCTGATCATCCCCAATCAGTACCCCGTTCCTGCCTTCTCCCCATCTCCCCTGACTCCGCTATTTTAAGAGCCCTATCTAGCTCTCTCTTGAAAGCATCAAGAGAACCTGCCACCACCACCTGAGGCAGAGAATTCCACAGACTCACCACTCTCTGAGAAAAAGTGTTTCCTTGTCTCCTAAATGGCTTACTCCTTATTCTTAAACTGTGGCGCCTGGTTCTGGACTCCCCCAACATCAGAAACATGTTTCCTGCCTCTAGCGTGTCCAAGCCCTTAACAATCTTATATGTTTCAATGAGATCTCCTCTCATCCTTCTAAACTCCAGAGTGTACAAGCCCAGCTGCTCCATTCTCTCAGCATTTGACAATCCCGCCATCCCAGGAATTAACCTTGTAAACCTACACTGCACTCCCTCAATAGCAAGAATGTCCTTCCTCAATGCCACCCACTTCAGTGTCATCTGCTAATCATGTCTTGTACGTTCTCATCCAAATCATCGCTATAGATGACAAACAGTAACGGACCCAGCACCAAACCCTGAGGCACACCACTAGCCACAGGACTCCAGGTCTCCTGTCTGTAAAAAACATGTGCAATATCACCTTCTGCTCCCCTTAATGAAGCCAATTTGCTTTGTCTAAAGAAGGGTTTCGGCCCGAAAGGTTGTCTATTTCCCTCGCTCCATAGATGCTGCTGCACCCGCTGAGTTTCTCCAGCATTTTTGTCTACCTTTTCTTTGCAGTCAGCTAGCTCTCCCTTGATCCGATGAGATCAAACCTTCCAGAGCAGCCCACCATGACTTATCAAATGTCTTGCTGAAGTCTAGGGCAGGGGACACAATGAATTAGACAAGGATGGTGCCAGAGTCCGGGGAGGTGGGCACGTTTCAAGCAGTGCTGCCATATGTAGCTTGCCGTTGGAAAGGGTGGGATTGGACAGGGCGTGAGCAGAGAGTGTTGAATGAGTGCCGTCTGCGTGCAGCTCCGTACTGCTGCCGGCTGTCCCCTCAGAGGATAGCGGCGCCCCATGCGTGAGGGTGGAGCAGGGCCGGAGCTTCATCGAGAGCGTCCGCAAGCGGCTCACGGACGATGCCACGGCTCGCAAGGAGCGGGAGAAGAGGCGGCGCAGGGTCCTGTTAGAGCAGCTCGAGGCTCACGAGGCCCAGGAGGTAGGAGGGGACATGCAGGGCAAGGGCAGGGTATTGCAGGGACGGGCTGCCCGATGTGGAATGCAACCTTGCATGGGAAGGGGTGGGGGAGGGGTTGTGGGCTTAGAGGGGGGCGTGGGGAGGGGGAATGGTGAGGTGGGGGAGGGGTTGTGGGCTTGGAGGGGGGGGAGGGGGAAGTGGTGAGGGTGGGGAAGGAAGGGGTGTGTGCTGGAGGGTGGGGTGAGAAGAGGGAAAGGGTGTGGGATTGAGGGTGCGGGTGTGAGATGGGGATGGGGTGTATTGGGGGTGTGTGGTGGGGAATGTTGGGGGTGTGTGGGACCAGGAGGTGAGGGGTGAGGGTGTGTATTGGGTGGGCAGTGTGTGTGTTGGGGGTGTGGGGTGGGGAATGTTGTGGGTAGACTGACGCCTGCTCTCTACCCCAGGAGGTGTACCGTGAGGAGCAGCTGGTACACAGACTGATGCGGCAGTCGCTGCAGGAGCGTCGCATCACGGTGCAGCTGATGCATGCTCGCCATGAGAAATCTGTCATGACACAGAATCGCATCTTCCGGGAGAAGCAGTATGAGGAGCAGCGACTGAAGGAGTTCACAGATTCGCTGGACCGAGAGAAAGTAGGTCCCCCCTCTTCTGGTCACTTGCTGCTGTTTCAGAACTTGCCCGATGACCAAAATCCTGCAGCGCTGGGATTGGGAATAATGCTGGCAACACACAGCAGGTCAGGCAGCATCTGTGGAGAGAGAGTCAGATAACGCTTCCATTCCGGGACCTTTGGTCAGCACTGGGTGAGCAAGAGAGCAGGTGGGACAGGGGGGGGGGGGGGTGGCACACACGGGTCACTCCCCGTCCTCCCTCTTATTTCAGGGCTTGCCTCGACCCTTGGCCTCCCCTCACAGATTACTGCCGGCACTGGATCACTCACACATCCCACAGGCCGGGGTAGCGACGCACGGCACATGTAGAGGAGGAGCCGCTGGGCAGGGCACAGGGTGGCAGAGGGGTGGCTAGAACAACGAGTTTATTGCACCTGAACCAATATCACTTTCTCCACAGATGCTGCCTTCCCTGCTAAGACTTTAGAGCATTCTGTGGCAGCTCTTGGCAAATCCAATTGTAGTCTCACACCTCGACCTACCCCCAATGACTCAACCCCTCCCTCTCCCCCGCCCCCTCTCTCCACCCTGATGCCCCCCCCCCGGAGAGTTCCCTGTGTGGGTGCTGCTCCCATGGGTGATAGTGACCGGTGTCTTTGCTCCCATAGGTGCTAATGATCTGTGTCGAGGTCAGGTAGTTGAGGCCAGTTCATTGGCTATATTTAAGAGGGAGTTAGATGTGGCCCTTGTGGCTAAAGGGATCAGGGGGTATGGAGAGAAGGCAGGTACGGGATACTGAGTTGGATGATCAGCCTTGATCATATTGAATGGTGGTGCAGGCTCGAAGGGCTGAATGGCCTACTCCTGCACCTATTTTCTATGTTTCTATGTGACTCTGCTCCCGTGGGTGCTGCTGACCCGTGTCTCTGCTCCCGTGGGTGCTGCTGACCCGTGTCTCTGCTCCCGTGGGTGGTGGTGATCAGTGTCTCTGCTCCCGTGGGTGGTGGTGATCAGTGTCTCTGCTCCCGTGGGTGGTGGTGATCAGTGTCTCTGCTCCCGTGGGTGGTGGTGATCAGTGTCTCTGCTCCCGTGGATGGTGGTGATCAGTGTCTCTGCTCCCGTGGGTGGTGGTGATCAGTGTCTCTGCTCCCGTGGGTGGTGGTGATCAGTGTCTCTGCTCCCGTGGGTGGTGGTGATCAGTGTCTCTGCTCCCGTGGGTGGTGGTGATCAGTGTCTCTGCTCCCGTGGATGGTGGTGATCAGTGTCTCTGCTCCCGTGGGTGGTGGTGATCAGTGTCTCTGCTCCCGTGGATGGTGGTGATCAGTGTCTCTGCTCCCGTGGGTGGTGGTGATCAGTGTCTCTGCTCCCGTGGGTGGTGGTGATCAGTGTCTCTGCTCCCGTGGATGGTGGTGATCAGTGTCTCTGCTCCCGTGGGTGGTGGTGATCAGTGTCTCTGCTCCCGTGGGTGGTGGTGATCAGTGTCTCTGCTCCCGTGGATGGTGGTGATCAGTGTCTCTGCTCCCGTGGGTGGTGGTGATCAGTGTCTCTGCTCCCGAGGGCGCTCCTGATCGGTGTCTCTGGTCCCGTGGGTGCTACTGACCCGTGTCTCTGCTCCCGTGGGTGGTGGTGATCGGTGTCTCTGCCCCCGTATGTGCTAAGGACCCGTGTCTCTGCCCCCGTGGGTGCTGCTGACCCGTGTCTCTGCCCCCGTGGGTGCTAATGACCCGTGTCTCTGCTCCCACAGGTGGCGGTGCGGCAAGAGCTGCTGGAGCAGGCGGAGGAGCGGCGTCGGCAGCGGGAGGTGCACGAGGGGCTGATGGCGGAGTGGGCTGAGCGGCGTTTCCGTAAACATTACGCCCTGTGCCTGGAGGTGGCCGAGCACATCGTCGACCTGGCCACTACGGTGGCTGACTACCGTCACCTCACCTTAGGGTAGGTGGGCACCGAGGCCACTCACCCTCCTCACCAACCTCTTGCCCCTCGCTCCATGCGCATCCCTCACCCCATTACCCCATCACCCCATCACCCCATCACCCCAACACCCCTCACCACATCACCCCATCACCCCATCACCCCATCACCCCATCACCCCATCACCCATCACCCCATCACCCCTTACCCCATCACCCCATCACCCCATCACCCCTTACCCCATCACCCCTCACCCCATCACCCCATCACCCCTTACCCCATCACCCCATCACCCCATCACCCCTTACCCCATCACCCCTTACCCCATCACCCCTCACCCCTCACCCCATCACCCCTTACCCCATCACCCCATCACCCCTTACCCCATCACCCCTTACCCCATCACCCCATACACCCCATCACCCCTTACCCCATCACCCCTTACCCCATCACCACTCACCCCTCCCCCATCACCCCTCACCCCATCACCCCATCACCCCTTACCCCATCACCCCTTACCCCATCACCCCTTACCCCATCACCCCCTTACCCCATCACCCCTTACCCATCAAACCCATCACCCCCTCACCCCATCCCCCCATCACCCCTTACCCCATCACCCCTTACCCCATCACCCCATCCCCCCATCACCCCATCACCCCATCCCCCCATCACCCCTCACCCCATCACCCCTTACCTCATCAACCCATCACCCCCTCACCCCATCCCCCCATCACCCCTTACCCCATCACCCCTTACCCCATCACCCCATCCCCCCATCACCCCATCACCCCATCACCCCTTACCCCATCACCCCATCACCCCATCACCCCTTACCCCATCATCTCTTACCTCATCACCCCATCACCCCATCACCCATCACCCCATCACCCCATCACCCCTTCCCCCATCACCCCTTACCCCATCACCCCATCACCTCTCACCCCATCACCCCATCACCCTATCACCCCTCACCCCATCACCCTATCACCCCTCGCCCCATCACCCCTCACCCCTCACCCCATCACCCATCACCCCATCACCCCTCACCCCATCACCCCATCACCCCATCACCCCTTACCCCATCACTCCTCACCCCATCACCCCATCACCACTCACCCCTCACCCTTCGAGATCCTGTTGAGAGGGATGAGTCATCATGGGTTAGCAACAGTAGCAGCCAGTTCTGTGCCAAGGGGCCTGGCTCTGAGCCACAGCGGTGAAGGGTAATGTCAGCCAGACCTCAGTAGTGGGACAGATGGGAGATTCTATGGCAGCAGTCGAGACTCCAGGATGGTGCCAGGGTCCAGGATGTCTTGGAGCAGCTGACCTGTACGAGGAGCGGGTTGCAACTGAACTGCAGCGGATCCAAAGTCCTGGCCGGCAGGTTTGCGGTTTGCTGATGCTACTCAGGTGGGTTTAAACTACATTGGCAGTGGGATGGGATCCAATGCACGACTGAGGCAGGTGAGGCAGGGGCACGGCATCCTGTCCACCTGTGTTCCCATTTTCAGGCAATTATGTACTTGTACCCCAAGATCTCTCCGTTCATTAACACTGCCATTCAATGTGTGTGTCCTGGCCTGATTCAACTTTCCAAAATGCATCATTTCACACTTGTCCAAGTTAAATTCCATCTGCCACTCTCTTGTTCCCTTTCCCAGTTGGTCGATCTGTTGTAACCTTAGACAGCTCTATTCAATGTCCACTACACCACCAATGTTGGAGTTATCCGCAAACCTATGCACCCTGCCAACTGCATGCTCTTCCAGATCTTTAATATATGTGAGAAAGTACAGGGGAGCCCATACCAAGCCCTGTGTTACCCCACTAGCCACAGGCCTCCACTCTGAGAAACAACCCTCCAATGTTGTATCTAGTTGGCAGCTTTTCTGTTCTAACCCTCTGGACCAGCCTACCATATCGTACCTTGTCAAAGGCCTTGCTAAAGTCCATCTACTGCATTGCCTTCATCAATCTTCTTTGTCACTTCTTAAACAAACTCATACTGGTAGGACGCGACTTCCCTTGCACAAATCCAGGTTGATTACTCCTATACAGTCAACACCTTTCCAGAGTCCATGTAGACACTGACAATGCACTGCCCTCAAGGGCATGAATCCCCCTGAAAAAAAGCCACGCTGTCCATCCTCAATTACACCATCCTCAATCACTCCATCCTCAATCACTCCATCTTCAATCACTCCAGGCTAACCAAATGCAAATTAATCTTGTCCCTTAGAATCCCCTCCAATAATTGACACCAGAATCAATAATTGACACCAGAATCAATAATTGATACCAGAATCAATAAGTTCCCTGACGTACCCCTGCTCCTCTTCACAACATTAACCACCCTCCAGTCTTCTGGTTCCTCAGACTAACAGGATACAAAAGTCCTCTGCCAGTCCAGGAGAATAGTGGGTGTATGGAATGAGCTGCCAGAGAAGGTGGTTGAGGCAGGTCCTATAAACAACCATTTAAAAGACACTTGGACAAGTACATGGACGGGAAAAAGTTTAGAGGGAGATGATCCAAATGCAGGCTGGTGGGACTAGTGTAGATGGGGCATGTTGGTCGGCATGGACAATGAGCTCATGGGCGTGTTTCTGCGCTGGATGACCCCAGCAATCTTCTCCATTGCTTACCAGACCACCCTGGGATACAACTCCTGGTCAAGCCCTGTGGATGTCCCCATCTTTACGCATTTGAAGAGCACCAACTCCGCATCGTGATGATGATACCCTCCGGGACATCATTGCTTCCTGACCTGAACTCATCAGTTCTCTAACCTTCTCTGGTAAATACCCACAAGAGTGGGAGAGGTGTGAGGCCACTTGCTGCTGCTGTGTCACACTGCTGCCACTCTATCCAACCCCACAGCCTGATTCCAAGCAAGGTGATGAGGGAGTGGAAGGAGCTGTTCTTTGCCCAGAAACCCATCTACGAGCAGCCGGCCACAGCACAGCAGCTTGACGCTGACCACCCCGAGGACAACATTGAGCTGGCCAAGCAGCAGCTGCTCAATACCCAGGATTATGAAGACTACCAGGTAGCCTCCCCCTCCCCAGCACGCTGCCTTTCCCTCCCGCCCCTCTGATTCGCACCTTAGTACCACCCACTTGTTCAATCACTGTGCAACTGGAGCAGTGTGTGGTCACAGGGTGGGTGTGTACTAGTGATCACAGGGTGGGTGTGTACTAGTGATCACACACAGGGTGGGTGTGTACTAGTGATCACACAGGATGGGTGTGTACTAGTGTGATCACAGGGTGGGAGTGTATTAGTGATCACAGGGTGGGTGTGTGCTAGTGATCACAGGGTGGGTGTGTACTAGTGATCACAGGGTGGGTGTGTACTAGTGATCACAGGGTGGTGTGTACTAGTGATCACAGGGTGGGTGTGTACTAGTGATCACAGGGTGGGTGTGTACTAGTGATCACAGGGTGGGTGTGTACTAGTGATCACAGGGTGGGTGTGTACGTGATCACGGGGTGGGTGTGTACGTGATCACGGTGGGTGTGTACGTATCACGGGGTGGGTGTGTACGTGATCACGGGTTGGTGTGTACGTGATCACAGGGTGGGTGTGTACGTGATCACGGGGTGGGTGTGTACGTGATCACGGGTGGGTGTGTACGTGATCACGGGGGTGGGTGTGTACGTGATCACAGGGTGGGTGTGTACGTGATCACGGGGTGGGTGTGTACGTGATCACGGGGTGGGTGTGTACGTGATCACGGGGTGGGTGTGTACGTGATCACAGGGTGGGTGTGTACGTGATCACGGGGTGGGTGTGTACGTGATCACGGGGTGGGTGTGTACGTGATCACGGGGTGGGTGTGTACGTGATCACGGTGGGTGTGTACGTGATCACGGGGTGGGTGTGTACGTGATCACGGGGTGGGTGTGTACGTGATCACAGGGTGGGTGTGTGCTAGTGATCACACGCAGGGTGGGTGTGTACGTGATCACGGGGTGGGTGTGTACTAGTGATCACAGGGTGGGTGTGTACTAGTGATCACACGCAGGGTGGGTGTGTACTAGTGATCACAGAGTGGGTGTGTGCTAGTGATCACAGGGTGGGTGTGTATTAGTGATCACAGGGTGAATGTACTAGTGATCACAGGTGGGTGTGTACTAGTGTGATCACAGAGCGGGAGTGTACTGGTGATCACACACAGAGTGGGAGTGTACTAGTGAGCATATGGTGGGTGTGTATTAGTGATCACAGGGTGAATGTACTAGTGATCACAGGATGGGTGTGTACTAGTGATTACAGGGCGGGGTGTGTACTAGTGATCCCAGGGGTGGGCGTGTACTAGTGAACACGGGGAATGTACTAGTGATCACAGAGTGGGTGTGTACTAGTGTGATGCAGGTTGGTTGAGGAAGGGGCAGTGGAGGATGTTTGCAGTTTTTGCCGGACCGGTCTAACATGGCTGTGAATGAACGATGGGATTGGTGTGATTCAGTGACACAGAACTGACATGACATGGATTGCCACTGAGGTGGGAGAATGCGATGAGTCCATGAACTGAGGCTTGTTGATTGAAGGTGATGTGATGTGCTGTTAACAGTTTCCACTGATAGTGAATCTGGTTCTCACCTCTTTGTTTCTCATCATTTTCGATTCATCCTCAACCAACCTGCTCTCTCTGTCTCTGCATATCTATCTTTGTTACTTTCTCTGTCTATTCCCTTGTTCCCCTGTGTCTCGTCCTCCATTCTCCATCCATCACTCATCTCCATTGTATTCACTGCCAATCTACCATGCTCACTGTCTCTCTCTCCATGTCTTTATCTCCCACCTCTCTTCCTTTGTTGCTCCAAATATACCTCTTTCTTCTCTTCCTCTCACCCCCTCTCTTCCTCTCCCCCTCTCTTCCCCTCTCTTCCCCTCTCTTCCTCTCTCCCCCTCTTCCTCTCTCCCCCTCTCTTCCTCTCACCCCTCTCTTCCTCTCTCCCCCTCTCTCCCCCTCTCTTCCTCTCTCCCCCTCTCTCCCCCTCTCTCCCCCTCTCTCCCCCTCTCTCCCCCTCTCCCCCCCTCTCCCCCTCTCTCCCCCTCTCTTCCTCTCTCCCCCTCTCTTCCTCTCACCCTCTCTTCCCCTCTCCCCCCCCCCTCTCCCTCTCTCTTCCTCTCTCCCCCTCTCTCCCTCTCACCCCCTCTCTTCTTCTCCCCCTCTCTTCCTCTCTCCCCCTCTCTTCCTCTCTCCCCCTCTCTTCCTCTAACCCCCTCTCTTCCTTTCCCCCTCTCTTCCTCCCTCCCCCTCTCTCCCTCTCCCCCCCTCCCTTCCTCCCTCCCCCTCTCTTCCTCCCTCCCCCTCTCTTCCTCCCTCCCCCTCTCTTCCTCCCTCCCCCTCTCTTCCTCACCCCATCTTCCTCTCACTCTCTCTTCCTCTCTCCCCCTCTCATCCTCTTTCCCCCTCTCTTCCTCTCTCCCCATCTCACCCTCTCTCCCCTTCTCCCCCTCTCTCCCCTTCTCTTCCTCTCTCCCCCTCTCCCCTGTCTTCATCTCTCTCTCTTCCTCTCTCCCCCTCGTCCTCTTTCCCCCTCTGTTCCTCCCTCTCTCCCCTTCTCTCCCTCTCTCCCCTTCTCTTCCTCTCTCCCCCTCTCTTCCTCTCTCCCCGTCTTCCTCTCACTCTCTCTTCCTCTATCCCTCTTGTCCTCTTTCCCCCTCTGTTCCTCTCTTCCTCTCTCCCCCTCCCTCTATGTTCTCTCTCCATCTTATAACTCTCTCCCTTGCCCTCTCCCTCAGGTGATGACGGGTGAATGGGAACCCCCTGACAATGGGCTTAACCTCGGCCCACCTCCGAACAACAACGTTCTGGGCCACGCCGTCCAGCGCATCATGGATACGGTGGAACCGACCAGAGAGCCCAGCCCACCGCCGGCATTCCCGCCGTTCCCCATCAAGGCCGTCATCCTGGGCAAGGTGAACGCTGGCAAAACCAGTTGCCTGAAGCATCTGACCCAGTGTAAGCTCAGCGTGGAGAGAGGGACAAATACTTCCCCACAGCCCACCGAGACACCCTCCCCACACACAGACCCCCTACACACAGAGACCCCCTACAGAGACCCCCCACACACACAGACCCCCTACACACAGAGACCCCCTAAACACAGAGACCCCCTACAGAGACCCCCTACACACAGAGACCCCCTACACACAGAGACCCCCTACACACAGAGACCCCCTACACACACAGACCTCCTACAGGGACCCCCTACACACAGACACCCCCTACACACAGAGACCCCCTACACACAGAGACCCCCCCCCCACACACACAGACCCCCTACACACAGAGACCCCCTACACACAGAGACCCCCTACACACAGTGACCCCCTACACACAGAGACCCCCTACACACAGAGACCCCCTACACACAGAGACCCCCTACAGAGACCCCCTACACACAGAGACCCCCTACAGAGACCCCCTACACACACAGACCCCCTACAGAGACCCCCTACACACAGAGACCCCCTACACACAGAGACCCCCTACACACAGAGACCCCCTACAGAGACCCCCCCACACACAGAGACCCCCTACACACACAGACCTCCTACAGGGACCCCCTACACACAGACACCCCCTACACACAGAGACCCCCTACACACAGAGACCCCCCCCCACACACACAGACCCCCTACACACAGAGACCCCCTACACACAGAGACCCCCTACACACAGAGACCCCCTACACACAGTGACCCCCTACACACAGAGACCCCCTACACACAGAGACCCCCTACACACAGAGACCCCCTACACACAGAGACCCCCTACAGAGACCCCCTACACACAGAGACCCCCTACAGAGACCCCCTACACACACAGACCCCCTACAGAGACCCCCTACACACAGAGACCCCCTACACACAGAGACCCCCTACACACAGAGACCCCCTACACACAGAGACCCCCTACAGAGACCCCCCCCACACACAGAGACCCCCTACACACAGAGACCCCCTACACACAGAGACCCCCTACACACAGAGACCCCCTACAGACCCCCTACACACAGAGACCCCTACAGAGACCCCCTACACACAGAGACCCCCTACACACAGAGACCCCCTACACACAGAGACCCCCTACACACAGAGACCCCCTACACACAGAGACCCCCTACACACAGAGACCCCCTACACACAGAGACCCCCTACACACAGAGACCCCCTACACACAGAGACCCCCTACACACAGAGACCCCCTACAGACCCCCTACACACAGAGACCCCCTACAGAGACCCCCTACACACAGAGACCCCCTACACACAGAGACCCCCTACACACAGAGACCCCCTACACACATAGACCCCCTACAGACAGAGACCCCCTACAGACCCCCTACACACAGAGACCCCCTACAGAGACCCCCTACACACAGAGACCCCCTACACACAGAGACCCCCTACACACATAGACCCCCTACAGAGATCCCCTACACACAGAGACCCCCTACAGAGACCCCCCACACACACACAGACCCCTCTACAGAGACCCCCCCACACACAGAGACTCCTCCCACCCACACACAGAGCACCCCCCACACACAGAGCCCCCCACACACACAGAGCCCCCCCCCACACAGAGACCCTCCACACACAGAGCCCCCCCCACACACAGAGACCCCCCACACACAGAGCCCCCCCCACACACAGAGACCCCCCACACACAGAGACCCCCCCACACACAGAGACCCCCCTACAGAGACACCCCCACACACAGAGACCCCCCCACACACAGAGACCCTCCTCACACAGACCCTCCCACACACAGACCCTCCCACACAGAGACCCTCCCACACAGAGACCCTCCCACACAGAGACCCTCCCACACAGAGACCCCCCCACAGAGACCCCCCCACACAGAGACCCCCCCGCACACAGAGACCCTCCCGCACACAGACCCTCCCACACAGAGACCCCCCCGCACACAGAGACCCTCCCACACAGAGACCCTCCCACACAGAGACCCCCCCGCACACAGAGACCCCCCCGCACACAGACCCTCCCACACAGAGACCCCCCCGCACAGAGACCCCCCCACACACAGACCCTCCCACACAGAGACCCCCCCACACAGAGACCCCCCCGCACACAGACCCTCCCACACAGAGACCCCCCCACACAGAGACCCCCCCACACAGAGACCCCCCCGCACACAGACCCTCCCACACAGAGACCCCCCCACACACAGAGACCCTCCCACACAGAGACCCTCCCACACAGAGACCCCCCCACACACAGAGACCCTCCCACACAGAGACCCTCCCACACAGAGACCCTCCCACACAGAGACCCCCCCACACAGAGACCCCCCCCACACAGAGACCCCCCCCGCACACAGACCCTCCCACACACAGAGACCCCCCCACACAGAGACCCCCCCGCACACAGACCCTCCCACACAGAGACCCCCCAACACAGAGACCCCCCCACACAGAGACCCCCCCGCACACAGACCCTCCCACACAGAGCCCCCCCCACACAGAGACCCCCCCACACAGAGACCCCCCCACACAGAGACCCTCCCACACAGAGACCCCCCCACACAGAGACCCTCCCACACAGAGACCCCCCCGCACACAGACCCCCCCACACAGAGACCCTCCCACACAGAGACTCCCCCACACACAGACCCTCCCACACAGAGACTCCCCCACACAGAGACCCCCCCACACAGAGACCCCCACACACAGAGACCCCCCTCACACAGAGACCCCCCCGCACACAGACCCTCCCACACAGAGACCCCCCCACACAGAGACCCCCTACACACAGAGACCCCCACACACAGAGACCCCCCCACACAGAGACCCCCCCCCGCACAGAGACCCCCACACACAGAGACCTCCCTCACACAGACCCCCCTCACACAGACCCTCCCACACAGAGACTCCCCCACACAGAGACCCCCCCACACAGAGACCCTCCCACACAGAGACCCTCCCACACAGAGACTCCCCCACACAGAGACCCCCCCACACAGAGACCCCCCCGCCCGCACAGAGACCCCCACACACAGAGACCTCCCTCACACAGACCCCCCTCACACAGACCCTCCCACACAGAGACTCCCCCACACAGAGACCCCCCCACACAGAGACCCCCCCCGCACAGAGACCCCCCCACACAGAGACCCCCACACACAGAGACCCCCCCACACAGAGACCCCCCCACACAGAGACCCCCTACACACAGAGACCCCCCCACACAGAGACCCCCACACCCTGTGATTTATAACATTTTGCCATCATCTCCCTGCCGCCTATTCTATGTCCAGGCTGACGAAGGCAAGTATCTTTGTCATCTTCACCACACGATCAGCTTGTGCCGCCAACTTCTTTGTGTGTCACCTTCGCCCTCAATACTCACCAACATGTCCGTCTGACGGCAATGGGCTAACGGATCAGTTCAGTTTAGTTTATTGTCACGTGTACATAGGTACAGTGAAAAGCTTTTGTTTCATGCTAACCAGTCAGCGGAAAGACAATACATAATTACAATCGCCGATTGACAGCATATAGATCCAGGATAAGGGAATAAGGTTTAGTTGCCCCAGACCTGGATTGATGCAACTTCCCATTGCCTCCACAGCCCTGAATCTGCGAGCGATCAGTACCAACACCGTGCTGCAGGAGGCAGTGCAGGCTGCCGACGAGGGAGAAACCATGGACCCCTGGGAGAGGCAGGAGGGGGCAGCAGAACCTGGAACAGAGGGGGAGGTGAGTGAGAGTCGTGATCAGCCAGTCTGGGACATGGAGCATGCCCGTGGTGTTGCTGTGTGCAGAGATGTAGCGATGTGTTGGGAATCGCAAAACCCTCAGTTTGTGCATTGCCCATGGTTCACTAGTACTTTATACTCACATGTGTATAGTACAGCAAACTCACAGTACAGTACAGTATCTTTTTTGCATACAGTTCAGTAAACATCTTACCATACATTGGCACAATCATACTTAAGTACACGATCACTGAGGCAGAACACAAGAGTCGCCTCATTTCCACGACATCTTGTGTCCTTCATGTTTCAAGGTGTCAAGGTCAGTTTATTGTGACATGTTGTACCAATTAAAGTACAGTAAAATTCAAATTACCATACAGCCATACTAAAAAAAAGCAACAAGACATACAACTACATAAAGGTTAACATAAACATCCACCACAGCGGATTCCCCACATTCCTCACTGTGATGGAAGGCAATAAAGTCTAATCTTCGGCTTCTTTATACTCCCGCGGTCGGGGCGGTCGAACCATCCGCAGTCGGGGTGATCGAAGCTCTCGCAGCCAGCGGTGGAAACCCCCACGTCAGGGCGATCGAAGCCCCCGCGGTCGGGGTTGTTGAACCATCCACAGTCGGGGTGATCGAAGCTCTCGCAGCCAGCGGTGGAAACCCCCACGTCAGGGCGATCGAAGACCCCGCGTCGGGGCGGTTGAATCTCCTGCAGCTTGAAGTTCCCGAAGTTGGTCTCTAACCAGAGACCGTGAGCTCTGTTAACCAGTCAGTCAGTAAAAGGGGAGAATACCAAATAGGAGGTGTTGTATTTGAATGCACACAGTGCAAGAAACAAAGTGGATGAGCTGAAGATAGACACAAAAGGCTGGAGTAACAGCAGGACAGGCAGCATCTCTGGAGAGGAATGGGTGACATTTCAGGTCGAGACCCTTCTTCAGGCTGGTTAGGGATAACGGAAACGAGAAATATGGACGGTGCTGTGGAGAGATAAAGAGCAATGAATGAAAGATATGCAAAAAAAGTAACAATGATAAATGGAACTGGGCATTGTAAACCGTTTGTAGGGTGAAAATGAGAAGCTAGTGCAACTTGGGTGGGGGAGAGATAGAGAGAGAGAGGAGGAATGCCGGGACTACCTGAAGTGAGAGAAATCAATATTCATACCACTGGGCTGTAAGCTGCCCAAGCGAAATGTGAGATGCTGTTCCTCCAATTTGCGTATAGCCTCACTCCAACAACGGAGGAGACCGAGGACAGAAATGTCTGTGGCGGAATGGGAAGGAGAATTAAAATGTCCATTAACCGGGAGATCAGGTTAGTTCACGCGGGCTGAGCGAAGGTGTTCCACGAAACGATCGCCCAGTCTGCGTTTGGTCTCGCCGATGTATATGAGTCCACATCTTGAACAACGGATACATTAGCTGAGGTTGGAGGAGGTGCAAATGAACCTCTGCCTAACATGAAAAGACTGTCGGGGTCCCTGGACAGTCGAGGGAGGAGGTATAGCGACAGGTGTTGCATCTTCTGCGGTTGCAGGGGAAGGTACCTGGGGAGGGAGTGGTTTGGGTGGGAAGGGATACTGTAAGTTAACCAGGGAGTTGCGGAGGGAACAGTCTCTGCGGAAGGCAGAAAAGGGTGGAGATGGGAACATGTGGCCAGTGGTGGGATCCCATTGGAGGTGGCAGAAATTTTGGAGGATTATGTGTTGTATGTGATGGCTGATGGGGTGGAAGGTAAGGGCTAGGGGGACTCTGTCTCTGTTGCAACTAGGGGGAGGGGGAGCAAGAGCAGAGCTACGGGGTACCGAGGAGACACGAGTGAGGGTTTCATTGATGATGGGAGAGGGGAACCTCCATTCCTTAAAGAATGAGGACATCTCGGATGTCCTAGTATGGGTGCAGATGCGGTGTAGACGGAGGAATTGGGAGTAAGGGATAGAGACTTTGCAGGAAACAGGGTGGGAAGAAGTGTAGTCGAGATAATTGTGGGAGTCAGTGGGTTTGTAATAGACGTCAGACAATAGTCGATTTCTTGTGATGGAGATTGAAATCAAGAAATCAAGGGAGGTGTCGGAGATGAGATGAGATAAATTTGAGTGCAGGATGAAAATTGGTGATGAAGTTGATGAAGTCCACGGGTGCAGGACGTAGCACCGATGCAGTCATCGATATAACGGAGATAGAGTTTGGGGATAGGGCCAGTGTACGCCTGGAACAGGGATTGTTCGACGTACCCTGCAAAGAGGCAGAAATAGCTAGGGCCCATGCGGGTGCCCAATAGCTACGCCTTGGATTTGGAGGAAGTGGGAAGAGTCGAAGGAGAAGCTGTTATGGGATATGGGGAGAAGGCAGGCACGGGTTATTGATTTGGGACGATCAGCCATGATCACAATGAATGACAGTGCTGGCTCGAAGGGCCGAATGGCCTCCTCCTGCACCTATTTTCTATGTCTATGTCGATGTCTATTGTTGAGGTGAGGCCCAGCTCAACAGGACGGAGCAGAGTGTTTGTAGAGGGAAATTGGATGATTCTGCGTTCGAGGAAGAAACGGAGGGCTTTAAAGCCTTCCTGGTGGGGGATGGAGGTGTAGAGTGACTGAACGTCCATAGTAAAGATGAGGGAGTGGGGGTTCGGAAAGCGGAACTAATTAAAGAGACTGGGCTGCGGGCGGTCGAGTCGAGGTGTGTCGGTGGAGGCACCAGCATGGAGGTGGGCAAGCTTGTGATCTTTGGAAGAGTCCAGGTAGGCGAGGAAGCGTTTGTTGAGGGCGTGGATCTGGCATTGAATGAAGTGCAGTTGGGGTCCATTGCAAGTGTGATTGAGTGAGACCCGGAGCTGCAGGAGAGTCAGAGCGAGGGCCTGCTGGTGCCAGCGCATCGCGGCCAGTGTAGACCGCAGAGCATGGAATGAGAACTGTTGCAAAAACATGGTGGCTGAGCCTAACGGCAGCGGCTCGACTACAGTCGTCCGTCTTTTTTTTATTTTTGTCCTGCTAAATGTATGTTTTGAGATTAGTTTGTACTATTTTTTAGCTGTGTATATGTCGGGGGTGGAGGGGGGGATAGAAACATAGAAAATAGGTGCAGGAGTAGGCCATTCGGCCCTTCGAGCCTGCACAGCCATTCAATATGATCATGGCTGATCATCCAACTCAGTATCCTGTACCTGCCTTCTCTCCATACCCCCTGATCCCTTTAGCCACTCGCTAGAATTTAGAAGATTGAGGGGGGATCTTATAGAAACTTACAAAATTCTTAATGGGTTGGACAGGTTAGATGCAGGAAGATTGTTCCCGATGTTGGGGAAGTCCAGAACAAGGGGTCACAGTTTAAGGATAAAGGGGAAATCCTTTAGGACCGAGATGAGAAAAACATGTTTTACACAGAGAGTGGTGAATCTCAAATTCTCTGCCACAGAAGGTAGTTGAGGCCAGTTCATTGGCTATATTTAAGAGAAAGTTAGATGTGGCCCTTGTGGCTAAAGGGATCAGGGGGTATGGAGAGAAGGCAGGTACAGGATACTGAGTTGGATGATCAGCCATGATCATATTGAATGGCGGTGCAGGCTCGAAGGGCCGAATAGCCTACTCCTGCACCTATTTTCTATGTTTCCCGCGGACATCGCTCGAACTTCATGTCACTCACTCGACCTCCGCGCGGCCCCCGCTTCCAGTTTGGTCGCGCTTGCCGCATGCAGGTCACATGTTCGTGGGACAGGCTCTTCATAATATAAAAGGATAGCAAGAGTTTCTTCAGTTATATAAAGAGTAAAAAATAAGACCACTAGAAAATAATGCAGGAAAAGTGATAATGGGGAATAAAGAAATGCAGAGGAGTTGAATAACTTTTTTGCATCAGTCTTCAGCAACATGCCTGAGAGTCAGGGTTGGAAGTTGGTGGAGTGGCTATTACAAGGGAGAAGGTGCTTGGAAAGCTGAAAGAGGTGGCTTTAGAGATTTTGGAAGCATTGATAGTCATATTTCAAGAATGACTAGAGTCAACAGTGATCCAGATGATTGGAAAATTGCTGGTATTATCCCGCTGCACAAAAGGGGAGCAAAGCAGAATAGTGGGAACTATCAGCCGGTTAGTTCTACTTTGGTGGTTGGTCAAATTTTAGAGTACATTATAACGGATGAGGTTACGGAGTACTTAGTTCACGATAAAATAGGCATGGCTTTGTGAAGGAGAGGTCTTGCCTGACAAATTTGCTGGAATTCTTTGAAGAAGTAAATAGCAGGACAAAGGAGAGTCAGTAGATGTTGTTTCCCTAGATTTTCAGAAAGCCGTTGATAAGGTGCCACATGTGAGGCGGCTAAGGATGATGAGAGCCCATGGTACATACATAGATACATAGACAATAGGTGCAGGAGTAGGCCATTCGGCCCTTCGATCCAGCACTGTAATTCAATCAGTAACCCGTTCCTGCCTTCTCCCCATACCTCTTGACTATCTAACTCCCTTTTGAATGCATCCAGTGCATTGGCCTCAACTGCCTTCTGAGGCAGAGAATTCCACAGACTCACAACTCTCTGGGTGAAAAAGTTTTTCCTCATCTCAGTTCTAAATGGCCTACCCCTTATTCTTAAACTGTGGCCCCTGCTTCTGGACTCCCCCAACATTGAGAACATGTTTCCTGCATCTAGCCTATCCAATCCCTTAATAATTTTATATGTTTCTATAAGATATCCGCTCATCCTAAATTCCTTCTAAATATCAAAAGGCAAGGATAACGGGCTGGCTGGATGGCAAAGCATGGCAATAAAAGTGGCTTTTTGTAGTTGGCTGCCAGTGACTAGCAGAGTTCCGCAAGGGTCAGTACTGGGGGCCGCTCCTCTTCACATTATATATTAATGATTTGGACGAGGGGATTGAAGGCTTTGTGGCAAAGTTTGCGGATGATACGAAGATAGGTGGAGGGGCAGGCAGTATAGAGACAGCAGGGACTCTGCAGAAGGACATGGACAGGGTGGAACAGTGGGCTGAGAAGCGGCAGATGGAATATAGTGTAGCAAAGTGTGGAGTCATGCATTTTGGTACGGTGCACAACCTTTTATCCGAAAGCCTTGGGACCAGACACTTGTCGGATTTTGGAATTTTTCGGATTTCCGAATGGAAGATTTTTAGCGTAGGTAACGCGGGCGGCTTGAAAAGCCTCCTCCCCGGAGACCGGGGAAATCATTGTAAATCATTGCATAAATGTTAGTCAGTTAGTTTGGAGGGATTTTATGTGGTTGGTGGGTGGGGGGTGAAGGGGAAAACTGTAATTCTTAGTCCCCTACCTGGTCGGAGAGGCGGGGAGCGGGCAATGCCTTACCGGGTCGCCGTGCGGTAAGCTCCGGAGCGCTGTGGCCGCCGACTCCCAACATCGGGGAGCTGGGGGCTCCGTCCGGCCGCGGGCGGCGCCGGTTGTAGCTCCGACCCCGGCAACTCTACCCCTGGCTGCGCGGCGCTCCAAATCCAGCGCCGCCCACGGCCGGATGCCCGTAGCCCCAGCTCCGCGATGTTGGGAGTCGGCGGCGTCGCAGCGCTGGGATACCAGCGGGGAGCGGGCAATGCCTTACCGGGTCGCCATGTCGGCGGCCACAGCGGAACTGGGGCTGCGGGCGTCCGGCCGCGGGCCGCGCTGGATTTGGAGCGCCGCGCAGCCAGGGGTAGAGTTGCCGGGGTCGGAGCTACAACCGGCGCCGGACGGAGCCCCCAGCTCCGCGATGTTGGGAGTCGGCGGCCACAGCGCTCCGGAGCTTACCGCACGGCGACCCGGTAAGGCATTGACCGCTCCCCGCCTCTCAGACCAGGTAGGGGACTAAGAATTAAAGTTTCCCCCTTCACCTCCCCCCCCCCACCCCTCCTTTTTCACATAAAAGCCCTCCAAACTAACTGACTAACATTTAAGCAATGATTTACAGATGTTTAAGGGTCTCCGGGGAGGAGGCAGCCGCTACAGTAGTACAGACCTGGGTTGACCGTGGGTCGTTTCGGGTCAAGTTTGGCGCCAAACGCGAGCTTTGGTGTTTAGACGACATCCTGGAAAAAATGGCTGGTTTTCAGAGTTTTTCGGTTTCCGGAACTCCGGATAAAAGGTTGTGCACCTGTAGTAGGAATAAAGGCTTGGACTATTTTCTAAATGGGGAAAAAATCCAGAATTCGGAGGTTCAAAGAGACTGGTGCTGGTGCAGGATTCCCAAAAAGTTAATCTGCAAGTCGAATCGTTAATAAAGAAAACAAATGCAATGCTTGCATTTATTTCAAGAGTATTCAAAAAACAGGGATGTAATGTTGAGGCTCTCGAAGGCGTTGGTCAGGCCGTATTTGGAGTATTGTGAGCAATTTTGGGCACCATATCTGAGGAAGGATGTGCTGGCTCCGGAGAGGGCCCAGTGGAAGTTTACACGAATGATCCCAGGAATGAGTGGGTTAACTTATGATGAGCATTTGATGGCACAGTGCCTGTAATCAGTGAAATTTTGAAGAATGAAGGGGACCTCATTGAAACATACAGAATAGTGAAAGACTTGGATAAAGTGGATGTGGAGAGGATGTGTCCATTAGTGGGAGAGTCTAGGACTAGAGGTCATAGCCTTAGAATTAAAGGATGTTCTTTTAGGAAGGAGATGAGGAGGGATTTCTTTAGTCAGTGGGTGGTGAATCCGTGGAATTCTTTGGCGCTCAGAAAGCTGTGGAGGCCAAGTCAGTGGATATATTTAAGGTATAGATAGATAGATTCTTGATTCGTACGGGTGTCAGAGTTTATGGAGAGAAGGCAGGAGAATTCAGTTAGGAGGGAGAGATAGATGCATGAATGACGGAGTGGACTTGATGGGCTGAATGGCCTAATTCTGCTCCTATCACTTATGAACATGATGTCCTCCACCGTTCCGAGCCGCTGCAGGTCATGTCTGATCCATGCGCTCGGGTTCTTGGATCGCCGTCTGAGCCACTGGAGCATCAGACTGCTGCTGGGCCTCTCCACCCAGACATGGCGGATTTGCACTGGGTCTTGGGAGTGTTGCTGCAGGTTTCCCAAAAGTTAATTTGCTGGTATTTACAAAAGTTGAATCGGTAGTAAGGAAGGTGAGCGCAATGCTATCATTTATTTTGTGAGGACTAGAACACAAAAACAGGGATGTAATGCTGTGGCTTTATAAGGTGCTGTTCAGACCTCATTTGGTGTATTGTGAGCAGTTTTGGGCCCCATATCTGAGAAAGGATGCTGGCATTGGAGAGGGTCCAGAGGAGGTTTATGAAAATGATCCCAGGAATGAGTGGGTTAACATATAATGAGCGTTTGAAGGCACTGGGCCTCTACTCATGGGAGTTTAGAAGACTGAGGGGGGACTTCATGGAAATTTACCAAATAGTAAAAGGCCTGGATGTGGAGTGGATGTTTCCACTACTGGGAGAGTCTAGGACCAGAGGTCATAGCCTCAGAATAAAAGGATGTTACTTTAGGAAGGAGTTGAGGAGGAATGTTTTTAGTCAGAGGGTGGTGAATCTGTGGAATTCATTGCCACAGAAGGCTGTGGAGGTCAGAGAAGGAAGAGATAGATAGATTCTTGATTAGTACAGCTATCAGGGGTTATGGGGAGAAGGCATGTGAATTGGGTTGAGGGAAAGATAGATCAGCCACGATTGAATGGCAGAGGAGACGATGGGCCGAATGGCCTAATTCTGCTCCTGGACTTTATGACCCATGAACGGGCATCGCCTCGCCTCGCCCCACACGGCCACTGCTCAGCCTCCGGGGCTCCTCCCGCAGCCGCTCTCCACACCTGGCCCCACCTCACCCCCGGGCCCACCTTCCCCCCCCCTGGGCCCACACCCCCTCCCCCCCACCACATCCTGGGCCCCACACCCCACCTCCCCCTGGCCCCACAGCCTCCTCCCCCCTGGCCCCACAGCCTCTTCCCCACGGGCCCCTCCCCCCACCTCCCCCCTGGCCCCACACCCCCACCTCCCCCCACCTCCGCCATGGCCCCACACCTCCTTCCCCCTACCTCCGCCCTAGCCCCACAGCTCTTTCCCCTGACCCCACAGCCCCCTCCCCCTGGCCCCCCAGCCTCCTCCCCCCACCTCCGCCCTGGCCCCACACCCCCTTCCCCCTACCTCCCCCTCGCCCCAGGGGGAGGGAGGAAGGAGGAAGGGGGGGTGTTTGGGAAGGAGAAAGAGGGGGAAGGGGGGGTGTGGGACTCCATTCAGCGGCCACCAGCCACGGCGCTACACAGCACCTCGCGACTCCACACTCCGGCTTACCCGGCTCCACATACCAGCTTTCCCGACTGCACACAGCGGCTTTCCCGACTCCGCACAGCGGCTTTCCCGACTCCACATTTGCAGACTTAATCAGCGCCGCTCACGGACTCAGCCCCGCCTCCAGGGCTTTATTCTCCAGCGGGTGCCAGCAGGGGCGTTACTTTCATGGTGACTGACAGGGGAGAAGACCAATCTGCAGATCTCACGAATTTTTAAACCTTCATACTTTTGTATAATTCCACCGATCGGAACAAAACTTGGTGCACTTCGAGAGAGGAGAACGGTGAGTAAAGTGGCAAAAAAATCCTAGCAATAATGGGTACCGTTTTTGCGCAAATTCAAGCTAATTAAAGCAATGACCCTCCTTGTTCTGTCTGCAATACCATTAGATTCCCATAACTATAGACTGTGCAGCCACAGGAGAATTAACATTGAAAAAACTTCCCAGAGGAGTGCACATCCATGTAGACAGGAAATTCAATGGGGAAAAAGGGTTTGAATTAGGAAAATCAGGATACGGACGGATTTTTAGGAATGCAATGTCTCTAACATATTTCTTACAAATACAGATTGCTTTAAGTTCATCCTTCCTGCTTACCTCTTGATTATCTGTTTCCCCATCCTCTAACCGCAAATAAACCCAAAATCATTATTTAGCCTGCCAGCCATTTCCCTGGTTCTCAGTATTAATTCCCAGTCTCCTTTCTAAAAGGACTGAGTATTAATTTCCTGGTTTCCTTCCCGAAGGGACCCAATGTTAATTCCTAGTATTAATTCCCCACTCCTTCTCAAAGGGACCCAGAGTTAATTCCCAGTATAATTCCCGAAACCTTCCCAAAGGGACCAGTGTTCACGTTATCTGTGCTTTTTCTCCTTCTATCCCAGTGGGAGCTCTGACAGGACCTGGCAATGGATCTCTGAACCATCGACCCAGAGGCAGCCTCGCCATCCCTCCCTCATCTTGCCATCCCGTCCCCATCTTCCTTCTCTTCCTCCCCCTCTCCCCCCCCCCCCCCTCTTCCTCCCCCACCCCTTCCTCCCCCTCCTCTTCCATCCCCTCACCTCCCTCTCCCTCTCTGACGCTGCCTCTTGTATTGGCCGTTGTAGGCGGGCGGCCCAGACGTGGCGGGAGCTGTTGTGGGCGATGTTGTTGCTGAGGGGCAGGACGGTGAGAATGGAGCTACGCGGGAGCCAGCCCCCTTCCCCTCAGGAAGCCCCCTTGTGGGGCAGCTGGAGTCGGCGCCCGGGGCCCAGAGCGGGAGCGAGCAGCAACCCGGTACGTCACCTCTCTCCAACTGGGACCCCGGGGGAGGGGGGGGTGGGGAGGCAGGACGGTGGGGCAAAGATCAGGGAGGTCACCGCTGTGCGGTAGAGGGCAGAGGGCAGGGGAGTGTCTGGCCAGAGGCCAGTGCAGGCTGTACAACCCCTGCCACAGGTGTAGTCACAGACCGGGCCCGGGGTCACAGGTTCGGGCCCTGAGGTCACGGCTTGGGACACACAAAATACTGGAGTAACTGAGGAGGCATCTCTGGAGAGTAGGAATGGGTGATGTTTCGGGTCGAGACCCGTCTGACTCGGGGGAGAGGGAGGGAGATACAGAGATGTGGAAGGGTAAGGTGTGAAAACGACAGATCAAAGCAAATGATGATAAGGGAATGTAGATTGGTTCAGTGTTACCTGAGGGTAAGGTGACAACGAGGCATACAATCAACAAAAAATATTCAGGAAGACAGTGAAAGTAGTCAGAGAACTAGGGTGGGGGAGGGACAGAGAAAGAGGGGAAGCAAGGGTTACTTGAAGTAAGAGAAATCAATGTTCATACCACTGGGGTGAAAGCTGCCCAAGCAAATTTGTGCTGGGCCTCACTCTGACAGTGGAGGAGGGCCAGGACAGAAAGGTCAGTGGAGGAATGGGAGGGAGAGTTAAAGTTTTTGGCAACCGGGAGATCGTGTCCCAGGGTCATGGAATGGTCCCGGCGTCATGCACCAGGGTCGAAGGTTCGGATCCCAGGGTCATGGGACGGGCTCTGGGGTCACAGGCAGCTCCCTGGGTAACTGACTGCAGCATTGAATTATTATAGTACCAGAGACCTTCAGCCCAGCGATGCCGTGCTGTCCCCTAGTAGACACGAAATGCTGGATCCACAAAGGATCGCAAACTTGCTTGCCTATTCTCATTTTGTTCTGTCCCCCATCAGCCCTTTGCTGTCCCTCCCCGCCCAACCCGGTGATGTTCTCCTCTGGGTCACCTACATGGTCATTGTTTGAAGGCGCTGGTTGGTTCTGCTCCTGGCCGTGAGCAATGAGTCCAGGGTCACCGCCCAGTATGAGAGCCCCATTGTCCCGGCCCCATTGTCCAGTCCGCAGTGCCCAGTCCGCAGTGCCCAGTCCCCAGTGCCCAGTCCGCAGTGCCCCGTCCCCAGTGCCCCGTCCCCAGTGCCCCGTCCCCAGTGCCCCGTCCCCAGTGCCCCGTCCCCAGTGCCCCGTCCCCAGTGCCCCGTCCCCAGTGCCCCGTCCCCAGTGTCCAGTCCGCAGTGCCCCGTCCGCAGTGCCCCGTCCCCAGTGTCCGGTCCCAAGTGTCCAGTCCGCAGTGTCCCGTCCCCAGTGTCCCGTCCCCAGTGTCCCGTTCCCAGTGTCCCGTCCCCAGTGTCCCGTCCCCAGTGCACAGTCCCCAGTGTCCCGTCCCCAGTGTCCAGTCCCCAGTGTCCCGTTCCCAATGTCCCGTTCCCAGTGTCCGGTCCCCAGTGTCCGGTCCCCAGTGCACAGTCCCCAGTGTCCCGTCCCCAGTGTCCCGTCCCCAGTATCCGGTTCCCAGTATCCGGTTCCCAGTGTCCGGTTCCCAGTGTCCGGTCCCCAGTGTCCGGTCCCCAGTGTCCGGTCCCCAGTGTCCGGTCCCCAGTGTCCGGTCCCCAGTGTCCGGTCCCCAGTATCCGGTTCCCAGTATCCGGTTCCCAGTGTCCGGTCCCCAGTGTCCGGTCCCCAGTGTCCGGTCCCCAGTGTCCAGTCCCAGTGTGAGATTCCCAGTGTCCGTTCCCCAGTGTCCGGTCCCCAGTGTCCGGTCCCCAGTGTCCGGTCCCCAGTGTCCGGTCCCCAGTGTCCGGTTCCCAGTGTCCAGTCCCCAGTGTCCAGTCCCAGTGTGAGATTCCCAGTGTCCCTGCCCCAGTGACCCGTCCCCAGTGTGAGAGCCCCATTGTCCGATCCCCAGTGACCTGGTCCATGTCCCCAGTGTCCGAGCTCTGATTTTGGGGCCAGCTGCTAATATTGCCGTGAATCTTTCAGTGCCAGACTCACAGATGGAGCAGAAGGAACTGCCAGAAGCCCTGACCTCCACCGCTGACAATCAAGAGCCCCAGGTAAGTGACCGTCCCCCAGTGAGGGTCAGTGTGTGTGTGTGTGACTGTCAACCCAGTGAGGGTCAGTGTGTGTGTGTGTGTGTGTGTGTGTGTGTGTGTGACTGTCAACCCAGTGAGGGTCAGTGTGTGTGACTGTCACCTAGTGAGGGTCAGTGTGTTTTCGTGTCCCATCAACCAGTGAGGGTCAGTGTGTGTGTGTGTGTCTGTCAACCCAGTGAGGGTCAGTGTGTGTGACTGTCACCTAGTGAGGGTCAGTGTGTTTTCGTGTCCCATCAACCAGTGAGGGTCAGTGTGTGTGTGTGTGTCTGTCAACCCAGTGAGGGTCAGTGTGTGTGTGTGTGTGTGTGTGTGGAACTGTCTCCCAGTGAGGGTCAGTGTGTGTGGGACTGTCAACCCAGTGAGGGTCAGTGTGTGTGACTGTCACCTAGTGAGGGTCAGTGTGTTTTCGTGTCCCATCAACCAGTGAGGGTCAGTGTGTGTGTGTGTGTGTGTGTGTGGGACTGTCTCCCAGTGAGGGTCAGTGTGTGTGGGACTGTCAACCCAGTGAGGGTCAGTGTATGTGTGTAGCACATAGAACAGTACAACACAAGAACAGGCCCATCGTCCCACAATGCCCATGGCAGTGATGATGCCAAGACCAACTGTATATACCTGCACAAATCCATGTCCATCCTTACCCTGCATATCCATATGCCAAACGTTTCGTAAACACCACTATTGTATCTGCCTCAACCACCATCCCCGACATAACGTTCCAGGCACCCAACCCTAGGTATAATTCCCTACTCATCTCCTTTAAACTCCCCTCTCACTTTAAATCTAGTAATTGAGTTTTTTATTGTGAGAAAAATGTTCTGGCTGCCTACCCAATCTATGCCTGTCACAATTAGATATACTTTTACAAGATCTCCCTGCAAACTCCAGCGTTCCAGAGAAAACAATCCAAGTCTGTCCAACCTCTCCCTGCAGCCAGGAACCTAACCCAGGCAACTTTCTGGTAACCCTGTAGGAGGGAACTGCGGATGCTGGTTTACACCGAAAATTGACACAAAATGCTGGAGTAACTCAGCGGGACAGGCAGCATCTCTAGGTAGAAGGAATGGGTGATGTTTCGGTTCGAGACCCTTCTTCAGAGATCCTTCTATCCCGAGATGCTGCTTGCCTCGCTGAATTACTCCAGCATTTTGTGTCTATTTCTGGTAAACCTGCACCCTCTCCCAAGTCTCCAAGATCCCTCTGTACATAAATGCAGTTAAGGGTCATGCCATTAATAGTTTGCATTCAACCTCCCAAAGTGCAACACCTTGCACTTGCTCAGATTAAACCATCTGCCATTTCAAGAGTCAAGAGTGTTCTATTGTCATGTGTCCCAGATAGAACAATGACATTCTTACCTACTTATTCGCTGGGACCGCAGCTATTTACAATATATATTAATGATTTAGATGAAGGGATTACAACATTAGAAATTTGTGGATGACACAAAGCTGGGTGGCAATGTGAACTGGGTTGCTATGAGAATGCAGATGACTTGGACAGGTTGGGTGAGTGGGCAGATGCATGGCAGATACAATTTAATGTGAATAAATGTGAGGTTATCGACTTTGGTAGCAAAAACAGGAAGGCAGATTATTATCTAAATGGTGTCAAGTTGGGAAAAGGTGAAGTACAACGGGATATTTGCATTATTATTGTTTGTATTTGTGTGTGTGTGTGTGTGTACATATGTGTATGTGTAAATATATGTACGTATGTGTGTATATATATGTGTGTGTGTGTGTAATTCCGGTCTAAACTTACACCCTCCCCCAAGTCTGGTTGAGTCAAACACCAAATACGAGCACTGAAAATCCAACTCTTTTATTGTGCACAATACCAATACAATACCTAGTCCAATACCACGGTCCTGATCCTTGTCTCTACTCACTCGAGCCCAACAGCCTCGTGGAAATAGAACACATACCAGGAGATCGGCACACCCCAATGTTTTCCCCACGCTTTTATACACTTACAGACTCTTGGCAAGAAAATACATGGGGGGGGGGGGGGAGGGGGGCAACCCCTACAAGCCAATTACCGATACGGGCTGCAAAATACATTAAATAACATTTCCCTAACCCAATCATACAATAGCACATAACATAGTTTCAACACAAAGCACTGAGGGGGAAACACTTCTGTTAATAAAGAAACATTATCTCTAAGTAAAGAAACACCTTTGGTGAGGAACCTCTCCTGGACCAATCACAATTAGCAGCAGTAAGACTCTGCAACATTATGTATCTGCATTTTGCACAAGGACCGAGCTCCTTCTGCAAAATCTCATACATATTAACAATTGCAGGCCATCTGGACAGCAACCTCTATTCAACCCCTTCCCAGGCCACAGACTTTCTGGAGCCATCCATACCTCATGGTCCTGCAGCTTTTTGCAAAAGATGCCAAACAGGTTTTACAGATCTTTTAAACAGGCATCCTCCATTTTCACAAGTACCCCAAATTACTGATATTAACATTCCCCTCTTTTATCATATATGATAACAAACAAGGTAAGATGACAACTGTTCTCGTTATACAATTCGACAATGATAGCGATGTAGTTGTGTCAGAAGATACACAGTTGGGGAATTTCAGGAAATACCATCAAATTCCAGGAAATCTGGGATTCGATTTAAGCAATTTTTTTTGGAGGTGTGGAAACATATTAAACTAGAGTGGATTAACTTTTAAAGCTTAAGGTACTTAACTGTCTTGAAGACATCGATAAAACAAGGTGGGCAAATTAATAAATCCTGGGGTGGTCTTGTCCACGTATATTGTTGTCCCCTGTAATAAGGACACATAAGTACTGGCTGTTTCGGTGCAGAGGTAATGAAAAGAAGACATGCTGCAGATCTACAATTTAAAAAAATCTTTGTTTCCGCTGGAATCAAAGCATAAAATATGAGCCGAGTTTGGCACCAAGGCATGGAGCGGTTCTACTATTGCGTTGGCAGGTCTTAAGTTCTGAACCTGTCTGTACTGGCCCTCTTTCCCTGCCTTGGGCACTGCAAGGATTGGTGTGTTGCAAATAGACTGGCACTTTACTAAGATGTCTTGTTCCAGCAATCCCCGAATCAGCTTGTCTATACTCGGAATTGCCTGTTGTTTCAATGGGTACTGTTGTATCGAAGGCAGTGTCACCCCTTTCTGGAGAGCTACCTGGATTGGATCAATACGAATGCATCCTACCTGAGTTGCATCTTCTGCCCACACTTGCGGGTCCACATACTCACATACTTCACTCCCCAGATGCTGGTGTAGCTGGGCAACAACTGTCTTCAGGGTCTGATAAAACTCAACAGTACATTGGTTAGACAAGCTCTGTTCTTCATATATATATTCGGATCTACCAGATCAATTGCTTTCTTAACCAACGCTCCCAAGACCTTCGCACTTGCTGGAAAATTCACCTTCCTTGTTATGTGTGGAGCAACCTCTGAAGCTCGTTTCCATAAATCTAGGGGTATTGTAACGTACTCTGCAGTTCCTTCTTGTCCTGTTACCCGTGCCAAAATATTCATGTTCCATTTTTTTTCCTTCTTGAGGCCTGAAATAGGTTTCTAATTCTTTATTTTTGCATCTTCTATCACAGGCCAATGTGATATGAAGCGGAGGCTCACCTTCTAAGTCTAAGGACCACCATTGGGGTGTCACTGATGAGTAGCACTGCCTTTCAGGAGCCCATGGGGTTACTATTAATCCACTGTCGCTGCATTCAATTTTCAATTAAAATGTGCAGAGCAAATCTCTAGCCATTAAATTGCAATCCAATCCATTTGTTATTATGAATCTATGTTTTATTGCCTTGCTTTGATACACCACTTCGACTGGCTTAGAGATGGAGTACTGGCAAACTTGTCCCTGAAATCCAGACAGGCTCTGAACTTGACTAGACTTGGGAAGGTTATAAATTGATTGAAGAGATGACATGTATGCCCCTGTATCTATCAGAAAGGTGCATATCTATCCTTCCCTCTACTCGCAATGATAGTACAGGTTCGTCATCAGATTTGCATCCGTTCACCACCTAGTTAATTAATCAGGAACGTGAGAATGGATTATTTTGAGAGAAGGGTGTTTGGCTTCTCTGTCCCTGATTTATTTGCCAGTTCCCTCTCCGCTCTCTATGTTGGCCCCATCCATCCTGTCGTTTTCGTGTCGGGCACTCCCTACTCCAGTGACCTAATCCACCACAAGTATAACATGGGTCTGGTCCCAATACTCTATTCCCTCTCCAGTGTCTTGGGGAAATTGGTTCTAAGGGAGGTGGTTCATCAGGGTAAACTGGATAATCCGGTTCTGGTGCCCTTGCCCAGTCTGGCGCCTCATGCCTTGCTCTTGTCTGAGGACTATTCCATAAGTCTAAATTAGATCTTGGCGCTTCCTTTTCCGTTACGTATTCAGTTTTTGCCCAATTTGGGGCTGGTTCTCTTGTTTTCTAATATCTTTCCAATGATACCTAACTGCACGGGCCATTTGACACACTATTCTCTGACCAATCCATATTGTTTGTCTTGATTGCTTCTGCTACAATAGTTGGCAAACAATTTAATAAAATTGTGCAGTACTGGGGAGAGTTCGCCCTATTTCAAAAATTCAAATCTCCCAACTGATCCATATATAGTTCTGAGAGCCTTTCTAGAAACTCATCTGCTCTTCTCCTTTGGTCTAACATCCAGAATCCTAGCGATATCTATTGGCTTTTGAATTAAAACTGCATCTTCTCTTGCATTGTTATCAGCGATTACATTAGCCAGTACCTCGTGAGTTGGGTGTACTAAAGTGGCTCGGAACCCACTGTCGGAGTTATGATCTGTTGTATTACAGCCCACAAATCTCTCGAATCCGCGTGATACACACGCATAGTCCACAAGGGAAGCAGGTGATTTCTTTCCATCAGGTATTTTACTCAGTACAGCCATCATTTCATTAGGTTTCCATGGGGAGTACACATCAATAGTTCGAGGATTGGTGACACCAACTGCATTAGAAAGCAAGCAGACTTTAAACTAGAGCGGTTGGGGGGAGGGACTCAAATAGAGAAAGCTAGTAGACAGTGTGTGAGGCAGGAGGCAGAGAAGGGAAGCACTCAGACCCAACATGTAGGGGAGAAAGAAGAAAAAGATAATAAACAGAGAATAAGTGGTGGGTTTCTTAAATGTGTGAGCAGAGAGACAGAGGGCTGTAAAATGAGGGTAGAAGCAATAGGTAGCAAGGTGAAAAGTAAAAGTGGCAGGCAGACAAATCCAGGGCAAAAATCAAAAAGGGCCACTTTTCAACATAATTGTATGTATTGTAAAAACAAGCCTGAAGGCTTTATGTCTCAATGCAAGGAGCATTCGTAATAAGGTGGATGAGTTGAATGTGCAGATAGTTATTAATGAATATGATATGTTGGGATCACGGAGACATGGCTCCAGGGTGACCAAGGCTGGGAGCTGAACATCCAGGGATATTCAATATTCAGGAGGGATAGACAGAAAGGAAAAGGGGGTGGGGTAGCGTTGCTGGTTAGAGAGGAGATTAACGCAATAAAAAGGAAGGATATTAGCTTGGAGGATGTGGAATCGATATGGGTAGAGCTGCGAAACACTAAGGGGCAGAAAATGCTAGTGGGAGTTGTGTACAGTTGTGCTGAGGAAGAGGATTTCTTGGAATGTATGCGGAATAGTTTTCTAAACCAACATGTAGAGGAACCAACGAGAGAGAGTCTATTCTAGACTGGGTATTGAGTAATGAGATAGGGTTAGTTAATAGTCTTGTTGTGCGTGGCCCCTTGGGCAAGAGTGACCATAATATTGGTTGAGTTCTTCATTAGGATGGAGAGTGACATAATTAATTCAGAAACAAGGGTTCTGAACTTAAAGAAAGAATTCCCCATGATCAATTCACCTGTTTCTGACTGCAAGGGACCTACATTTGTTTTAACTAATCTTTTTCTCTTCACATTGCAGTCAGTTTTTATGTTCCCTGCCAGTTTTCTTTCATAATCTATTTTCCCTTTCCTTATTAAGCCTTTTGTCCTCTTCTGCTGGACTGAATTTCTCCCAGTCCTCTGGGAGGCTGCTTTTTCTGGCTAATTTGTATGCTTCATCTTTTGTTTTGATACTATCCCTGATTTCCCTTGTTATCCACGGATGCGCTACCTTCCCTGATTTATTCTTTTGCCAAACTGGGATGAACAATTTTTGTAGTTCATCCATGCAGCCTTTAAATGCCTTCCATTGCCTATCCACCGTCAACCCTTTAATAATCAATTGCCAGTCTATCTTGGCCAATTCACGTCTCATACCCTCAAAGTTACCTTTCTTTAAGTTCTGTACCATTTTGAATGTAACATGAGCATTAAACAAACGCTTCCCATCTCCTGAATAAGCAAAGTACTGCTTTTTGGTACTATTCCAGCACTGTGAATACATACAAGAAATAGGTGTGACAACCCAAGCCGTAAGCAGTCTATTGAGAATCTGTGGAACATAAATTGATTTTATCATGCAACGGCTGATTTCCCGAGCCACAGGCTGAACCAGCAAGTTATGTTTAAAATAACCATATAAGGTTGCATTATTATTATTCCCAACAAATCGGAATCAAACTGCATAGGCCAATTCCACAGCTGGAACCTAAAGCGGGCTCTTGATGACTTTATTTAAAGACCCGACTCATAAAGCAAAATGGAGGAAGACATAAAAGACTATTCCTCCTGCTTGTGGCGAGAATATCTTTCACCACTGGTATGCCACACATTTTTGCAACTTGTTAATTAGCATGAAAATGTATCTATATTCGGTGTTGCATTGAATCAGAATTTCATAAATACAGTGTGGTCCAACACCCATTCTGTGTTGTCATTGATCTGTACTAAATGATACTCCAGTGGCAAATGAGATTATGTACCTATTACAGGATTATTTTACTTGATTGCACCCCCGTGCTTATCATATGCCACCATCATAGTGTATCAACATGAAGTTGAGCATGCAGCTATGCATATTCGCTCAATCACTCTTTAATCCATAAAATACACGGAGGATCTATAGATAGTTGATACCAATAACTCATGCAAATCTCCTCCACCTCCAACTAGAGATGACATTCGCATTTTCCCACCTTAGGCTATTAGCATCATTTTGAAATATAATTACATATTTATTGATCAACTACTGGAGCAATGCTGAATACTGTTTGTCCATCATAATGACTTTAGTAGCTTCAGCTGGTAATAGCAAAGGTGTGTTATCAATGACCTTCATGGCACTTTATAGTTTGCCATTAAGCATGCTGTCAGTTCTCCCACTTGCACAGCTGCATCACATCTATTATATTGCCAGTTAGTCTAATGAATAGAAAACTGCTTTATAACAACAAGGCTGTTCCAGGTTTCTATTGACTCCAATCTGTTGCCCAGGGCGGAGTCACATTGCCAACTATCCATTTGATAACAACTTAATTTAACTGGATAGAGGAGAACAATTTCTAAAGTAGCTTGAGACTGGGTTTTAGCCAAATACAGTAGCTTGATGACAGTGGGTTTTAGCCAAATACAGCGTCAAAATATAATCCAGACAATACATCACAAGTGTTTTTGAACTCTGAGTAGTCTTTTGAATGATTTATTGTCATCATACTGTTAAATTGCTTCATCATAGCAATGCCTTTAAATATCTCTGATGATCATTGTACATGGAAAACCCTATGAAATCAGTTTGATCACCCTTCTTTCATAATGAACAGGCCACGCCTGCCATCATTTCGTGTCTGCCCTGAACGGCAACTCTGGCCCGGTTACCGATAATTCTTACATGTCCCAAGACAACTCTTGCCATAATTCTCACCTTGCCTTGAAAGACAATTCCCCATATCTCCGAGCCTGTCTCGAAGGCAAACCTGGCTAAAATACTGAACCTGGCTCAACACACTTCTGGCCAAATTCCAACCTACTTGGAATACTAGTAATGTCCAGTTTACCTGGTTAAAATGCCTCTGAGTAGATGACAATGTCTCAATCATTTGTGTATTGTACAACCAATTGTAAATCTTACCAACTTGTTTGTGGTCACTTAGTTGTAAAGTAACTCTGGTCAGTTTTCATGCTGCTACCAGCTTCAGTGAACCGCTTACTGCCGATCAAACCATGGGGTGCGTTGTCCCCGAAACTATGAAGCCTTGCTCGTCGTTGGCCTAATTGGTCCAACAGCTTATGCTTCGTCCTTCAGATTTTGCCTGTGGAATAGGTCTTACCTGAATAGAAGATTCGGCAGGTGGCTCTAACGTCCCCTCATAGTTGGCAACCTTGCTGCCAGGAATAGTACCTCTGACACGTGCCCTTCATCCCTTGAGGTATGCTCCACGCTTCTACCCTCAGCCTCGGCATCAGATTTACACTGACCTTGCATGTTCTCCTCTTCCATAAGGGAGACATTAAGCAGCCCTACTACAAGGCGCTGCTGGAGCGGCCTCTCCAACAGGCCCACCCTTCAGGGTCAGAAATGCCCCGGTAAACTCACCTCTTCCATGAGGGAGACATTGTGCAGCCCATCTACAGGTGGTGCTGCCATACATTTAAGCAGCCATATTACAAGGCATTGCTGGCGCGGACTAGAGCAATAGGCCGGCACTGCCATAGACTCAGCATCCCCATTAAGCAGCCCTGTTACAAGACGCTGCTGGCACGGGCTCTCCCATCTGCCCAACACTGCCATAGACTCAGCATCCCCTTTAAGCAGCCCTGCTGCTGGCGCGGACTCTCCCATAGTCCCGCACTGATACAACTCCTGCTGTTAGAGTGTATCTAGCTTGAGCCTCCTCTCAATAGGGCTCCATACTGGCCAACCTCCACATTTTCCACCTTACCGGAAGGGAACCCTCCCGGCACCAGAGCTGACCACTTTGGTCGGTTTACCCCATATCTTGGGGACCTCTGCGATCTGGGCACCGCATTGCTGGTGGATATCCCCTCCCCCGGGAATCCCAGTGCCCATATATATTACCAGAGGGAAAACCCTACCGGCACCAGGGTTGACCGTTCCGGTCCGTTTAACCCGTTTCCTGGGGACCCCTGCATCTATATCGGGGGAAAACCTCCCGACACCCGGCATCTATATTATATCGGAGGGAAAACCCTCCCGACACCCGGTCTACTGGAGGTCCCCTCCCCGGGAACCCCAGCCTTTATATTTATATTGGAGGGAAGCCCTCCTGGCACCCGGTCTACTGGAGGTCCCCTGCCCGGGAACCCCAGCGTCTATGTGCCTATCGGAGGGAAACCCTCCCGGCACCCGGAGCGCCTGGAAGTCACTGACCACCCCGTCAGCGACCGACTTCGCGAAACCCGACATTCCCAGCTATCCGCTCCCGCGGCGAGAACCGGGGTTTCCCCACAGCCCATAGCTGGTTCCCTCGTCGGTCGTCGTGAATCAACCGGCAGGAAGCCTCTGGAACAAGAGGTTCCTGCAAGGAAACAAAACAGGTAAGAAATACCAGCTTACCTGAAGTTTAAACTTACCCGCTGGAGAAGCTCCTGCTGCTCCAACCGGTCGCCTGCACCAATGCGTCTGACGTAATGATGGACGTGCGGCTGTACGGGGTTCTTCACATAGTCACTCACGTGACTCTGAAGTAAAATTGTGCACAATACCAACACCAAAACAATACCTATACCAATACCGCAGGTCCGATCCTTGTCTCTACTTATTCGAGCCAAACAGCATCGCGCAAATAGGACATACAACCCAGAAGATCGGAACACCCCAATGTGCTCCCCACTCTTTTATACCCTTACAAACCATGGGCATGAAAATACATGGTAGTGAGGGGGGAGGGGGGCAACCCCCGGGGTAAAGAAACACCTTTGGTGAGGAACCTCTCCTGGACCAATCACAATTAGCAGCGGGAAGACTCTGCAACATTATGTATCCCATCATTTCACCAACCAATCCCAAGCATGCATTTGCAACAGGACCGAGCTCCTTCTGCAAAATCTCATAAATATTAACAATTGCAGGCCATCTGGACAGCAAACTCTATTTAACCCCATCCCAGGCCACAAACATTCTGGAGCCATCCATACCTCATGGTCCTGAAGCTATTTGCAAAAGATGCCAAACAGGTTTTACAGATGTTTTAAACAGGCATCCTCCATTTTCCCATGTGTATATATACATATATATATTTGTGTGTATGTGTTCATATGTGTATACACCTTGAACTGCACTTTTTTCCTGGTTTATTATAATGTTTACAGAGTACTATTTTTACATAATCTGTTGTGCTGTTGCAAGTATTGTTCATTGTTCTATCTGGGACACATGACAATAAAACACTCATGCCTCTCTTAACATGGTCACTCATATATTGGTGTTTGGCCAACAGCTCAGTGCAAGAGCCAAACTGGGACAGAGAGCTGCCGACTCTCTGAAGAAAGGGGAGAGTGTTCCTGACCAGTTGTTGGTGGAGATCATGACCGAGTACCTGCGGTGAGTGCAGAGACGCAGTGGGTGCTGTGTGAATGTGCTGAGCTGCTGCTCCTGCTGTGAGTCAGAGTGGGCACCGAGGCTTTAATAAATAAATGGATGATGAGGGGTGACTTATAGAGGTGTATGGGATAATGACGGAAACAGATAGGGTGAATGTACTGTCTTTTACCCAGAGTAGGGGAATCAGGAACCACAGGTTTGAGGTGAGGGGGGAAAGATTACACATTTTCCACTCAGATGGTGATGGGTGTATGGAACGAACTGCCAGAGGATGTAGTTGAGGCATGTAACATAATAATAACATAATATTTATATTTAGACAGGTACATGGATAGGAAAGGTTTCACGGCAGGTGGTAGATGGGGCATGGTGGTGGATGTAGGGTGTGGGCATGGTGTGCGTGGGATCGTGATGTGTCTGGGCATGGTGGTGGGTGTGGGCATGGTGGTGGGTGTGGGCATGGTGGTAGGTGTGGGCATGGTAGGTGTGGGCATGGTGGTGGGTGTGGGCGTAGTGGTGGGTGTGGGCATGGTGGTGGATGTGGGCATGGTGGTGGGTGTGGGCATGGTGGTGGGTGTGGGCATGGTGGTGGGTGTGGGCATGGTGGTGGGTGTGGGCATGGTGGGTGTGGGCATGGTGGGTGTGGGCATGGTGGTGGATGTGGGCATGGTGGTGGGTGTGGGCATGGTGGGTGTGGGCATGGTGGTGGATGTGGGCATGGTGGTGGGTGTAGGCATGGTGGGTGTGGGCATGGAGGTGGGTGTGGGCATGGTGGGTGTGGGCATGGTGGTGGATGTGGGCATGGTGGTGGGTGTGGGCATGGTGGTGGGTGTGGGCATGGTGGGTGTGGGAATGGTGGGTGTGGGGGAATGGTGGTGGGTGTGGGCATGGTGGTGGGTGTGGGCATGGTGGGTGTGGGCATGGTGGTGGGTGTGGGCATGGTGGGCATTGTGGGTGTGGGCATGATGGTGGGTGTGGGCATGGTGGGTCTCGGCATGGTGGATGTGGGTAAGCTGGGCTGAAGGGCCCGTTTCCCTGCTGCCTGCCTGACTCAGTGTGTGGAGGCGGTGCTGGTAGTCAGCAGCGGCACTCAGCTCCCATCTGGCCTCCCATTGCAGACAGCTGCCGGTGGGGTGCGGCTGGATCCTGGATGGTTTCCCCATGACCCTGGGCCAGGCCAAGCTGCTGGAGAAGGCACTCACCGGCGTCCACCCTGACACGACCGCGGCCAAGACCAAGAGGTCCAAGACCAAGCTGGTGGTGGATCCCAAAGCACCCGAGGAGCCGCCACCTCCCCCCCCTGCCCTGGATATCGTCATCCTGCTGGACGTTTCTGACAACACCGCGCTGACTCGCCACTTCCACACAGGTACATGGGGGTGGGGGGAAAGAGGACTGTGTCTGGTGGTGGAGGGGTGGTGGGGTCAGGGCAGCATTTGTGCATTTGTGGCGAGGGGGGGCAGGTTTACATGGCCTCAGACGGAAGGTCTTGCGTGCCAGCGTTGCATTTGGATATTGTATGTCGTGTGCCCGCGGCCCATGTTACTTGTCCCGCAAGTTGACGGCATGTATCCTGCGTGTTAGTTCGTGCGGAGGTTGCCTGTGTGATGTGTGTTCACGTTGCGTGTCCTGCGTGTTACAGCGTGTGCGGAGGTTGCATGTGCTGCATGTTGGCGTTGTGCGTGTTACAGTGTGTGGGTGCAGAAGTTGTATAGGCTGCATGTTGCTGTTGCGTGTCCTGCGTGTTACAGCATGTGCGGGTGCGGAGGTTGCGTGTGCTGCATGTTCACATTGTGCATGTCCTGCATGTTACAGTGTGTGCGTGTGCAGAGATTGTCTGTGCTGCGTGTTACAGCATGTGCGGGTGCGGTGGTTGCGTGTTGATGGTGCGTGTGCTGCATGTTACAGCACGTGCTGGTGCGGAGGTTGTGTGTTGATGTTGCGTGTCGTGTGTTACAGTGTGTGCGGGGGCAGAGGTTGCGTGTGCTTCGTGTTGATGTTGTGTGTCCTGCATGTTACAGCATGTGCAGGTGCAGATTTTGCGTGTCCTGCGTGTTACAGCATGTGCGGGTGCAGAGGTTGCATGTGCTGTGTGTTGACGTTGTGTGGCCTGCATGTTACAGCCTGTGCTGGTGCGGAGGTTGTGTGTTGATGTTGCGTGTCGTGTGTTACAGTGTGTGCGGGTGCGGAGGTCCCGCGTGCTGTGTGTTGATGTTGTGTGTCCTGCGTGTTACAGCGTGTGCAGGTGTAGAGGTTGTGTGTCCTGCGTGTTACAGCGTGTGCGGGTGTTGCGTGTACTGTGTGTTGACGTGTGTTCTGTGTGTCATAGCGTGTGCATGTGCAGATGTTGCGTGTCCTGTGTGATGATGTTGTGTGTCCTGCATGTTATAGCATGTGCAGCTGTTGCATGTGCTGCGTGTTGACGTGTGTCCTGCGTGTTACAGCGTGTGCGGTTATTGCGTGTGCTCTGTGTTGATGTTGTGTGTCCTGCGTGCCACAGAGTGTGCAGTGGCGCAGGAAGCCCCCAGTCTGCGGGAAGAACATGTCGGGCTGGATGGCACTGAGAGCCCCCCCTCAGCACAGGAACAGGTGCTGCCCAGGTGAGTGCCGTCAACATCCCCCACCCCCACAGGACACCCTGGTCACCCGCACGGCCCCCCGCCCCCCACAGGACAATCTCTCTGACCACCGACCTTGCTGAGTTTGCCCCTTGCCCCCCCTCAGTCTTGGTGAGGCTGCCCTTTGCCCCCAGCCCCGGACGATGCAGTCGTGACATTGACCCTGAACGGCAGTGACTCTGGTCCCTGGAGGGAGTGGTGTGGGTGTGCAGAGGTGTGGGGGGAAGGGGTGTTGGTGGGGGGAAAGGTATGGGGGTGTGGGGGTTGGGGGGTGGGCGTGGGAGGGTGTGCGTGTGGAGAGGTGTGGGGTGGCGTGCAAGGGTGTGGAGTGGGGACCAGTCTGTTGACCACTGTGTGTGGGCAGGCTGGCGGGGTTCCTGGAGGGGGTGCGTGGTGTGGGGGGAGGGGTGTGGGGGGAGGGGTGGGTGATGTGGGAGGGTGGGTGCCAGTCTGTTGACCTCTCTGTGTGTGGGCAGGCTGGCGGGATTCCTTGACCACTGGGCGGAGCTGGAGCAGTGGCTAGAGGGGCAGCGCATCCTGGTGAAAGTGAACGGCGAGCTGGAGCGCTCCGAGCTGCTGGAGAAGCTGCAGCTGCTGCTTGTCCAGGCCCTGCTCAAGAAGCACAGCCCAGGTAACCTGCACCCTGAACTCCAGTAGCGCAGCGCAGCGCATCGCAGCACAGCGATCGGCAGCCACTGCATGGGTGGACGGTGCAGTGGTGCAGCATCTGCAGGCATTGCATGAGTGGCTGGTACAGCACCTGCAGGCACTGCTTGAGTGGACGGTGCAGCACGACAACCACAGCATGGATGGTCAGTGCAGTGGTGCAGCACTGGCTGGTGTCTGCATCATTTGACGGTGCAGTGATGCACCACAGGCAGGTGACTGCAGACCAGCAAGTGACTGCAACAGAGGTGCACTGGTGCAGTTCGGGCAAGTCGCTGCATTTGTGGATGGTACGGTGGTGCAGCATGCGCTTGTGACTGCAGTACGGTGGGACTTGTGCAGCCCCGGGCAAGTGTGGGCATTAGCAGAATAGGTTCAGGTTTATTATTCTCATGTGTACCCAGGTACAGTGAAAAGCATTGTTTTGTATTCTATCCAACAGATCGGATAATACTGGTCGGAATGTTGTCTGGAGAGTATTGGAGAGTTACTGGAGAGTATTCAAAGGGATAAGCTATACATTACATTTAGATAGACAAGGGCTGATAGGGATAGTCAGCATGATTTTGTGTGCATGAAGTCTGGTTTCACGAGGCCATGGATATTTTTAAGGCAGGGATCGATAGATTCTTGATTAGTACGGGTGTCAGGGGTTATTAGAGAAAAGGCAGGGTTAAGGGGAAGATAGATCAGCCATGATTAAATGGCGGAGTAGGCTTGGTGGGCTAAATGTCCTAATTCTGCTCCTATCACAAATGAACATGAATCTTAGTTCTTTTGAAGGTGTGACCATAAAGATTGATGAGGGCAGAGTGGTAGATGTTGTATATATGGATTTCAGCAAGGCATTTGACTGGGCTCTGCTGCTCTGGAAGGTTAGATCGCATGGGATCCAGGGAGAGGTAGTGAATGGCTAGAAGATTGCCAGTGAGAATGCTCAGTCCCTGATGTCTCCATTCCACACTGTAGCCTCCCCGCCCAGTGACTCCAACACTTGCAGACACAAGAATCTGTAGAGGCTGGAAGTGCTGGAGGAACCCAGCGGGTCATAGAGCACAGAACGCAGAACAGTACAGCACAAGAACTGGCCCTTCAGCCCACAAAGTCTGTGCCAATCGATGGGCCAAATGGCCGCATTCTGCATGATTTATGAACATGAACCTGATGCAGGGTCTAGATCTGAGTCGCCAGATGTTACATGACCTGCCGAGTTTCTCCAGCAGTGTTCACTATTCTTTGCCAGGGCTGCCCTCTTGTGGTAAACAAAGCATATGGTCTCATAGAAACATAGAAACATAGAAATTAGGTGCAGGAGTAGGCCATTCGGCCCTTCGAGCCTGCACCGCCATTCAATATGATCATGGCTGATCATCCAACTCAGTATCCCGTACCTGCCTTCTCTCCATACCCTCTGATCCCCTTAGCCACAAGGGCCACATCTAACTCCCTCTTAAATATAGCCAATGAACTGGCCTCGACTACCCTCAGTGGCAGGGAGTTCCAGAGATTCACCACTCTGTGTGAAAAAAGTTCTTCTCATCTCGGTTTTAAAGGATCCTTAAGTATTATCCTTAAGCTGTGACCCCTTGTCCTGGACTTCCCCAACATCGGGAGCAATCTTCCTGCATCTAGCCTGTCCAACCCCTTAAGAATTTTGTAAGTTTCTATAAGATCCCCTCTCAATCTCCTAAATTCTAGAGAGTATAAACCAAGTCTATCCAGTCTTTCTTCATAAGACAGTCCTGACATCCCAGGAATCAGTCTGGTGAACCTTCTCTGCACTCCCTCTATGGCAATAATGTCCTTCCTCAGATTTGGAGACCAAAACTGTACGCAATACTCCAGGTGTGGTCTCACCAAGACCCTGTACAACTGCAGTAGAACCTCCTTGCTCCTATACTCAAATCAAGTCTCGAAACACAGAACTGCAGAAGCTGGTTCATGCACAAAAGGACGAAGTGCTGGAGTAACTCAACAGGTCATGCAGCATCTCTGGAGAATATGGACAAATGACGTTTTGGGTCGGGAATCTTCAGACTGATTTTAGGGGGAGCTTTTAGGGGGAGCAACAGAGAGATCCAGTAGGCCTTGGTGGACGCGCATATGTGTTCAGGAAAACGGTTGTTGAGTTTACGTTTGGTCTTGCCACATGGGAACATCGGATGCAGGAGATGAGATTAGTGGAGGTACATGTGAACCTGTCTCAGCTTGAAGGACTGGAGCGTTCGCTGAATGGTCACGAGGGCAGGTGTTGCAGCTCCTGCAGTTGCAGGGGAAGGTACCTGGGGAGGTTGTGGTTTGGGTGGGAAGAGGTGAGGGATGAGAGTTGGAGAGGGAGTAGTCTCTGCGGAAGGCGGAAAAGGGTGGAGATGGGAAGATATGACCAGTGGTGGGCTCACGTTGGAGGTGATGGAAATGTCGGAGGATGATGTGGTGGATGCAGAGGCTGGTGACGACCAGGGGACTGTCCTTGTTCCATCTGGGGGAGGCAGAAGGACAGGTCACAGAGGAGACATGTATGAGTGGTCCATCGCTGACAGAAGTGAGGGGGGAAAACAACGTTTACTAAAGATAGAGGACCTAGAATACAACGTCTCATCTTGGGAGCAGATGCATGTTCTCTAGAGATGCTGTCTCACCTGCTGAGTTACTCCAGCACTTTGTGTCCTTTAAAGTATATGGTATGCTTGCCTTCATCTATGGGGGCAATGAGTATAAGAGTCAGGAAGTTATGTTGCAGCTTTATAGGACTTTGGTTAGACCACATTGTGCAGATCTGGTCGCCCCATTACAGGATTAATGTGGGAGCTTTGGAGAGGAGGTTTACCAGGATGCTGCCAGGATTACAGGGTATTAGTTATAAGGAGCAGTTGGACATACTTTTCTCTGGTGCAACAGTTGTTGAGGGGAGACCAGATAGATACGTATAAAATTGTACGAGGCATAGCTAGGGTAGAGTCACTGCATTTCCCCAGTGGGGAATGTCAAAAACTATGGGGAATGGCTTTCAGGCCAGTGCAGGAACGTTTCAAGGAGATGTGTGGGGCAAGTGTTTTACACAGATATGGGTGGGTGCCTGGAACGTGCTGCCAGGGTAGGTGAGGAGCAGTTACAATCAATGTATTTAAGAAGCATTTAGACTGAGGCGTGAAGGTGCAGAGAATGGAGAGGTACGGACCACCTGCTGGCAAGTGGAATCTGTGTAGACTGGTAGCATGGTGGGTGCAGACATTGTGGGCTGAAGGGTCTGTTGCTGCTGTTCTATGTTTCATGAGCGATGAGATTTGAGCATCTGATCCAGTGACACCTTAGTGTACAGTATGATCACGAGAATGCTGCACTGAGCCGTCATCACTCTGATTAAAGGAGGGCTGGTAATTTAACCTGATCTACACAGGTATTCACAGCCATTGTGATACAGGTGTGATAAGGCATTAGGGGAGGCACTGTGAGCTGAAGAGCCTGTCATAGAAACATAGAAAAATAGGTGCAGGAGTAGGCCATTCCCATTTGAGCCTGCACCGCCATTCAATATGATCATGGCTGATCATCCAACTCCTGTACCTGCCTTCTCTCCATACCCCCTGATCCCTTTAGCCACAAGGGCCACATCTAACTCCATCTTAAATATAGCCAATGAACTGGCCTCAACTACCTTCTGTGGCAGAGAGTTCCAGAGCTGTATTGTTCCATGAAGCTGTACGTGCTTGTTCACGTAAAAGGGCATATAGCACACAGATAGGAAGAGTTCAGTGGGCTATGAGACTAACTCAGAATGCCAACTGGGTCAGCATGTACAAGGTGGGCCGAAGGGCCTGTTTTACTGCTGTACAGCTCTCTGACTCCATGAGCAACGCTGGGGAATGGGACGGTGGGCAGTGCTCATATTATCCGATTGCTGATCTCATTGCGGTCGACGGGATCTTGGTGGAACTTGTCCGCCATGTTAGACAGTGCCTTCACCTCACCGGTGGTGTGTTGGGTCCGATTTCCAGATACTGTGACTGAGAAGCCTCCGGAGATGCCGCCTCCAGCCCAGGCTGAACCATCTCCTGCCCAGGAAGCTCCAGACACATCTCCAAAGGAAGGGATTCCTGCAGCACGAGGTGAGTGTCAGCTCACGAGGACACGTTGGGCTCACTCGTTCTCACATCACCCACAGTCTGCCTGCTCCCAGCGAGGCCTCTCAGTGTTTAGTTTAGAGATACAGCGTGAAAATTCCTTCAGCCCACCGAGTCTGCACCTGAGCAGCCTGGTTGTTTGCTCTATTTAGTCCCATTTGCTCTCCTCTGAACACTTCTCCTGCCTCTGTGCCTCTACCTGACTGAACCCTTTAATCACCTCAGCACCTCTTTGAGTTCAGGTTGAATCTTCAGGCATGTCATAGACTGATACAGCGTGGAAACAGGCCCAACTTGCCCACATATACCAATATATCCAATCTGCACGTCCCACCTGCCTGCATTTGGCCCATATCCATCTAAACCTGTCCTATCCATGTACCTGTCTAATTGTTTCTTAAACGTTATGGTAGTCCCTGCCTCAATTACCTCCACTGGCAGCTCGTTCCACACACCCACCAACATCAGTAGATACAAGCCCAGCCTGTCCACCCTTTCCCTCCTCAGGCAGTTCGCCCATTCCTGCATCCGTCTCCGAAACCTTCTCTAACGCATCATATATGTAAATATACATGGGGGTTGTATATTTTTCTAACATTCCAGTATTGTATTTCTGAGGTGTGTCCCAGAGTGTCCTCACCAACAACCGCCCCCGTGACTCTGCACCTCTCCCACGTTTCCCCCTCCCATCCCCACCCACCCACCCAGCTAGCCTGGCACTGCTTCTGCTCTCAGCCCCACACTGCCCACCCAGCCTGGCACTGCTGCTCACAGCCCCCCCCCCCCCCCACCCACCCAGCCTGGCACTGCTTCTGCTCTTGGCCCCTCTCTGCCCCCCCCCCCCCCCTCTGCCAGCTACCTCCTCAGCCACTGATCTTGCCAGCAGGTTCGGTGAGTGCTGCTGGTGCCACCAAAGAGAAGAACAAGTTGTCGCTGCGTGAGAGGAAACAAAGCAAAGGGGGCTCGGCTGTTCCAGCAGGTAGGATGGCCACTCCCAGTCAGCTGCACACCATGGCTGGGGCGGCACAGCAAAACAAGCCCCAGGCTTCAGGGCCCAGTGACGGGGAGAGGGCCCGTGGGAGGGGGGAGTGGGTGATGAGGAAGAGTGGGTGAGGGGGGAGAGTGGGTGACGGGGGGGGGAGTGGGTGAGGGGGGTAAGGGCCCGTGGGAGGGGAGAGTGGGTGACGAGGGAGAGTGTGTGGAGGGGAGAGTGGATGAGGAGGGAGAGTGGGTGAGGGGGGAGAGTGGGTGAGGGGTGAGAGTGTGTGAGGGGGGGGAGAGTGGGTGAGGGGGGGGAGAGTGGGTGAGGGGTGAGAGTGGGTGAGGGGGGAGAGTGGGTGAGGGGGGAGAGTGGGTGATGGGGGGGGAGAGTGGGTGAAGGGGGGAGAGTGGGTGTGAGGGGTGAGAGTGTGTGAGGGGGGGGAGAGTGGGTGAGGGGGGTGAGAGTGGGTGAGGGGGGAGAGTGTGTGAGGGGGGGAGACGTGGTGAGGGGGGAGAGTGGGTGAGGGGGGAGAGTGGGTGAGGGGGAGAGTGGGTGAGGGGGGAGAGTGGGTGAGGGGGGAGAGTGGGTGAGGGGGGAGAGTGGGTGAGGGGGGAGAGTGGGTGAGGGGGGGAGAGTGGGTGAGGGGGGGAGAGTGGGTGAGGGGGGAGAGTGTGTGAGTGGGGAGAGTATGTGGAGGGGAGAGTGGGTGAGGGGTGATGGGGGGAGAGTGGGTGATGAGGGAGAGTGGGTGAGGGGGGAGAGTGGGTGAGGGGGGGGAGAGTATGTGATGGACATGTGTGTCAGACATTTTCCTCCCGCCAGATTCGGTGAGCAGCTCGGCGAAGGGCAAGAAGGGAGGCGAGTCTCCTGGTGACAGGAAGCAATCCAAGTCAGGTACGGTGGAGGCTGCCGAGGGTTCAGACCGGGCACCGCGGTGAATGCATTGCTCCAAGTCAATGTACACTGTGAACAGCAGGGCTGGGGCAGCGTGGTAGAGCAGGGACCTCGGGGGCAGCGTGGGACAGTGTTTCCACTTTGAAGGAAATTACCCGAAATTCAGGAAATTCTGGTTGTCTTCGGGTAATTTCAGGAAACTTCCCGGCCCAGTAAGCCTTCCCCAACTGTGCATGTGCGACTGCTGCCCCAACTGCGCGCGTGTGGGGAGATGGGAAGGGGTCCAATTAGGCCCGCGGGATGATTTGCAGAAAAAAAGTATGTGCCTGTATATTTACGAATCCGCGCATGCGCAGTTCGGGGAGGCCCGTCAGCCGCGTCACAATTGAAAATGGCGTCGGTGACGCGGTAGTGACGCCGTTTCCCCACGCATGCTCAGTGGGCCCGGTATCCGTGCGTGCGGAGTTGGGGCGGCAGTCATTCATATTTTTAAATTCACAAAACCCCAATTTGAGGGGAAAAAACGTCCTGCACTGGCACTTTCAGCTATGACGTCACAATGGGATTGTAGCCCTGCTCGCTACAATGTTGCTATCCCTGGACACTGAGTCCTGCCAGCTCTGGCAAGTGCAATTGCAAGCTACATGTTGCAATCCCTTTATTTTATATTCCTGGCAGCAAGGATTTTTTAAAAAGTTTAATGAGGGAGGGTGAATATTGCATTGGGGAACGGGTTGCGTTGGGGGCTAGGCGTCCAGCGGGGTTTATGGTTGAATGGTGGAATATTGCGTTGGGGGACCAGGCCTTCCGTGTGACAGTGTCCCACTTGGTCTAGTATATTACTAAAACTCTCATCTTGTTTCTATCTATCCATGTGATTACATGTGATCACGGACCTACGCAAAAATTGTACACAATAGCGCTAAAATTGTTGCACCACTTTACTCACCATTGTCCTGTGGTGGACTGTGTAAAGTTTTGTTCAGATTGATGTTATATTTCACAGGTTATTGACATTTAAAGGTTTTTTAAAAAACACTTTGAGCACATTAAC
>NC_045959.1:5000-10000 GCF_010909765.2 Amblyraja radiata
TTTGACCTTTTTTTCCACTTTTTTGGTAAATTAGTCCGCCGACTCTCACCCAGAGTCCCGCTGTTTTACCACTCTGTGTTCCTTCCACAGTCTTTTCTGAGACTTTTGCACTACACAACACACCACACAATCTTCTAAGTGTCTCTGAAAATCGTGTTCCCGAAAATCTCCGGGCACCCCACCTACCTCCCCGTACAGAAAAGACAATTTTCATGTGGGCGGGACTTGGCCCGGAAGTCAGTCCGGATTTGACGCACGAAGGCCCCGCGCAAGGCCACCAATCACATCCTCATAGAGACTTCCGAGGGGAACTCGTTAACCATGTCCGGGATGCCCGTACCAGAAATGCGATTTGCTGTTCGGCGGTAGTCGGTCCGGTAGTCCTGCCGGGAAAATCGCAAGGCGGACCGGCAGAGGGCCACAAATCGGACCTCACCTACTTCCGGTGGCAAATCGTTAACCGGCGGCGGGCAAAAAGTTATGGCGGGCAGGTGTCCGGAAGCCCTTCCGAAAACGCGGCCACCCCGCCGGTGCGAGGGAGTCAATCTCGACCTCATCCGGGGTTCCGCCGACCAGTTTTCGGACTTGGTGCAATTCTCGACGCAGCAATTTAAGCGGGTTGGCCCACCGGATGTCCTGCCGAAAATGCGAGCCGTCGAACGGTCGAGGCAGCCAATCTCGACCTCATCGGGACTTCCGCCATACTCGTTTCTGCCGCCAGGGGGTGGCTGCCAGCCGCCCGCCCGCCGCCGCCGCCGTTCCGGCGCTTACTCGAGCCGCTGGAGCATTCGCACCCGCCCGGTCTTACCTCCGGGGCCGCCGTTGGCACTTCAAAAATCGGCTACATAAATCCCCGGGGCCGCCATTGACACTTAAAAATTCCGCCACATACATCTCCAGGCACCCCACCTATCCGCCCGTACGAAAATGACACGAGAAAATGGAGAACTCGTGAACCAAGTGTTAGAACTCATGAACCAAGTGAGGGGAATTCATGAACCAAGTGAGGTGAATTCATGAACTAAGTGTTAGAACTCATGAACCAAGTGTTAGAACTCATGAACCAAGTGAGGTGAATTCATGAACCAAGTGAGGTGAATTCATGAACCAAGTGAGGGGAATTCATGAACCAAGTGAGGGGAATTCATGAACCAAGTGAGGGGTATTCATGAACCAAATGGTGAACTGGTGAACCATATGGGAGAATTCATGAACCAAATGAAACGGTAGTCTCCCTCACGGAGTGTACAACCACCAAGCAAATCGACGGGCATCGTGAACCAGTACACCGATTCACATCAACAATTTCCCCCGCAAACGGTGCACCTCAAACGGCAGTACTTTTCAATATCCTCCATTCCTCTCCCGGTTCCCTGTTCGCACGGGTAGATCGCTCGCCGGGGCCGCCATTGACACTTAAAAATTCCGCCACATAAATCTCCAGGCACCCCACCTATCCGCCCGTACGAAAATGACACGAGAAAATTGAGAACTCGTGAACCAAGTGTTAGAACTCATGAACCAAGTGAGGGGAATTCATGAACCAAGTGAGGTGAATTCATGAACCAAGTGTTAGAACTCATGAACCAAGTGTTAGAACTCATGAACCAAGTGAGGTGAATTCATGAACCAAGTGTTAGAACTCATGAACCAAGTGAGGTGAATTCATGAACCAAGTGAGGGGAATTCATGAACCAAGTGATGGAAATTCATGAACCAAGTGAGGGGTATTCATGAACCAAATGGTGAACTGGTGAACCATATGGGAGAATTCATGAACCAAATGAAACGGTAGTCTCCTTCACGGAGTGTACAACCACGAAGCAAATCGACGGGCATCGTGAACCAGTACACCGATTCACATCAACAATTTGCCCCGCAAACGGTGCACCTCAAACGGCAGTACTTTTCAATATCCTCCATTCCTCTCCCGGTTCCCTGTTCGCACGGGTAGATCGCTCGCCGGGGCCGCCATTGACACTTAAAAATTCCGCCACATAAATCTCCAGGCACCCCACCTATCCGCCCGTACGAAAATGACACGACAAAATGGAGAACTCGTGAACCAAGTGTGAGAACTCATGAACCAAGTGAGGTGAATTCATGAACCAAGTGTTAGAACTCATGAACCAAGTGAGGTGAATTCATGAACCAAGTGAGGGGAATTCATGAACCAAGTGAGGGGTATTCATGAACCAAATGAACCAAACCGACGGGCATCGTGAACCAGTACACCGATTCACATCAACAAATTCACCCGCAAATTGTGCTCCTCGAACGGCAGTACTTTTCAATATCCTCCATTCCTCTCCCGGTTCCCTGTTCGCACGGGTAGATCGCTCGCCGGGGCCGCCATTGACACTTAAAAATTCCGCCACATAAATCTCCAGCCACCCCACCTATCCGCCCGTACGAAAATGACACGACAAAATGGAGAACTCGTGAACCAAGTGTGAGAACTCATGAACCAAGTGAGGTGAATTCATGAACCAAGTGTTAGAACTCATGAACCAAGTGAGGTGAATTCATGAACCAAGTGAGGGGAATTCATGAACCAAGTGAGGGGTATTCATGAACCAAATGAACCAAACCGACGGGCATCGTGAACCAGTACACCGATTCACATCAACAAATTCACCCGCAAATTGTGCACCTCGAACGGCAGTACTTTTCAATATCCTCCATTCCTCTCCCGGTTCCCTGTTCGCACGGGTAGATCGCTCGCCGGGGCCGCCATTGACACTTAAAAATTCCGCCACATAAATCTCCAGCCACCCCACCTATCCGCCCGTACGAAAATGACACGACAAAATGGAGAACTCGTGAACCAAGTGTGAGAACTCATGAACCAAGTGATGGGAATTCATGAACCAAGTGAGGTGAATTCATGAACCAAGTGTTAGAACTCATGAACCAAGTGAGGTGAATTCATGAACCAAGTGAGGGGAATTCATGAACCAAGTGAGGGGTATTCATGAACCAAGTGAGGGGTATTCATGAACCAAATGAACCAAACCGACGGGCATCGTGAACCAGTACACCGATTCACATCAAGAATTCTCCCCGCAGATAGTGCACCTCGAACGGCAGTACTTTTAAATATGGTCCCTTATGAGTATATAATCACGAAGGAAACCGACGGGCATCGTGAACCAGTACACCGATTCACATCAAGAACTCCCCCCGCAGATTGTGCATTTCGAACGGCAGTACTTTTAAATATGCTCCCTTACATAGAAACATAGAAATTAGGTGCAGGAGTAGGCCATTCGGCCCTTCGAGCCTGCACCGCCATTCAATATGAACATGGCTGATCATCCAACTCAGTATCCCGTACCTGCCTTCTCTCCATACCCTCTGATCCCCTTAGCCACAAGGGCCACATCTAACTCCCTCTTAAATATAGCCAATGAACTGGCCTCGACTACCCTCTGTGGCAGGGAGTTCCAGAGATTCACCACTCTCTGTGTGAAAAAAGTTCTTCTCATCTCGGTTTTAAAAGATTTCTCCCTTATCCTTAAGCTGTGACCCCTTGTCCTGGACTTCCCCAACATCGGGAGCAAACTTCCTGCATCTAGCCTGTCCAACCCCTTAAGAATTTTGTAAGTTTCTATAAGATCCCCTCTCAATCTCCTAAATTCTAGAGAGTATAAACCAAGTCTATCCAGTCTTTCTTCATAAGGCAGTCCTGACATCCCAGGAATCAGTCTGGTGAACCTTCTCTGCACTCCCTCTATGGCAATAATGTCCTTCCTCAGATTTGGAGACCAAAACTGTAAGCAATACTCCAGGTGTGGTCTCACCAACACCCTGTACAACTGCAGTAGAACCTCCCTGCTCCTATACTCAAATCCTTTTGCTATGAAAGCTAACATACCATTCGCTTTCTTCACTGCCTGCTGCACCTGCATGCCCACTTTCAAAGACTGGTGTACCATGACACCCAGGTCTCGCTGCATCTCCCCTTTTCCTAGTCGGCCACCATTACTAGTGTCTAATCACGAAGCAAATCGACGGGCATCGTGAACCAGTACACCGATTCACATCAACAAATTCACCCGCAAATTGTGCACCTCGAACGGCAGTACTTTTAAATATGCTCCCTTACGAGTATATAATCACGAAGGAAACCGACGAGCATCGTGAACCAGTACACCGATTCACATCAAGAATTCCCCCCGCAGATAGTGCACCTCGAACGGCAGTACTTTTAAATATGCTCCCTTACGAGTGATTAATCACGAAGCAAATCGACGGGCATCGTGAACCAGTACACCGATTCACATCAAGAATTCCCCCCGCAGATAGTGCACCTCGAACGGCATTACTTTTAAATATGGTCCCTTACGAGTCTATATTCACGAAGGAAACCGACGGGCATCGTGAACCAGTACACCGATTCACATCAACAAATTCACCCGCAAATTGTGCACCTCAAACGGCAGTACTTTTAAATATGGTCCCTTACGAGTCTATATTCACGAAGGAAAGCGACGGGCATCGTGAACCAGTACACCGATTCACATCAAGAATTCCCCCCGCAGATTGTGCATTTCGAACGGCAGTACTTTTAAATATGCTCCCTTACGAGTGTTTAATCACGAAGCAAATCGACGGGCATCGTGAACCAGTACACCGATTCACATCAACAAATTCACCCGCAAATTGTGCACCTCAAACGGCAGTACTTTTAAATATGGTCCCTTACGAGTCTATATTCACGAAGGAAAGCGACGGGCATCGTGAACCAGTACACCGATTCACATCAAGAATTCCCCCCGCAGATTGTGCATTTCGAACGGCAGTACTTTTAAATATGCTCCCTTACGAGTGTTTAATCACGAAGCAAATCGACGGGCATCGTGAACCAGTACACCGATTCACATCAACAAATTCACCCGCTAATTGTGCACCTCAAACGGCAGTACTTTTAAATATGGTCCCTTACGAGTCTATATTCACGAAGGAAACCGACGGGCATCGTGAACCAGTACACCGAT